>NW_025926945.1:0-33616 GCF_022655615.1 Tachysurus fulvidraco
TAGGGTTTTACATTCTGTTGTAGCAGTTGTTGTGATATTTATACTTTTTTTGTCACCTTGGATCTTCCAGGGTAAATTTCTTTAGGCGTTATGTGTAAATCTGTAGATGCCCTAGTTAATAACACTTATGTAGCTGCTCTAATCAACACGGTGAAGAAAGTTCTGCTGATTACTGGGTCTGACCACCAAGGCGGCTGTCATATGAGGTCGAGGTTGTGAGACGCACCAGTGAGCAAACCATCTTTGATGCTCCTTTAGAGCATGTCCTGGTCCTGCTGGGACCTATGAGGGTGTTTATATATTTTGAATATTTTTTGTCTCGCTCTGCTCTGACCTTGTGATGTCATTTGTTTATGACCTCTTCTTATGATCATCGTATTCTTTGCTTTGACCTAGAAATTCTATCTGTTCTGTTCTAATAAACATGTCCTGAACACAGACATAACACAGACACAGTGTGTTTTCTCCTGTATCCTGTATTTTTCTCCTATCAACCGTCCTGTAAACACGTCAATCTTCACATCTGTTCTCTGCTTTTGGTGCTTATAGACAACACCAAATACTGTAGTATTTGGTGTTGTCTATAAGCACCAAAAGGGTTAATGTTTTGGTCTGAACTGTTAAGAGCACTGGCCAAATCTGTGTGATATTCTCTACAGTAAGCCTGAGCTTGAGGCCAGGACAGAGGTGTAGTGATGCCAATAAACCGGGCAGCACCACTGAAATTAGCTGTGGAAAAACGATAAAGAAGGTCATGTCTCAGTAATCTGTCTGTACAGGAAACATGACACCAAAATACAACCAAAAATGAAAAAAAACAGTATCATGATATTCACTCACCATTATAGCAGATGAAGGGTCTTAGTCCTGTACATGGTGCAATCCACCATGCATTACCACTACCTATGGCAGCACATGCTTCTTTTCCACCGAGATTATTGGGCTCTCCAGAGTACCAGCAGGTATAATTGACATTCTTAAGTGGGAGGTCGTTTAAGGACCAGCGTCAGCTATTGATATCATTGTATAATCCGACCCAGGCAAATGTTACCAGATGTTTGTCTGCTGTTTCTTTCTTCAATTTTAGCCAATTAGTATCACTTACGACTGTTGCCAGATCATTGTAAGTCACCCTGCAGTAATTCTGTGCAACAGGCCATGTCACCACTGTCATTATCAGGTCATATTTGTGAAGGACGGTTTGCAGGATAGCAACTGGGACCAGTCCTGTTGGTGACATTTTATTTTTTAAACACAAAGTAAACTTTAACTACAGAATATTTGACTATTAATAAACTAATTAGATATAATAAAATAAAATAAAAATAAGATAAAATATAATTACAATTTTTAAATTTATTTATTAGCTTATTTATTTATTAACTGAAAAAATAATGACAGGTATATACTTAACTCTTGGATATATGTTTATATTGACTTGTTTAATTCTCATTAAATTCTTCAAAAGAAAATTTGGAAACTCCACATGTTTGTAAAATTATAATAAGATTTAAATATATAATATTTATACATATAATATTAATTTGTGTAATATTAATTATCATCAGGGTTTAAAATTAACACTGTGTAAAATTCATCTGTAGCATGCTGTCAAATCACTAGTCAACTTGTTGGCTTACTTTTCATAAATTATATTCACTCATTCATTTCTTGGGAAACTTCATGTAAGTCAAATCTGTGCAAATACTGAACTCATGAGTCTATGGGGTCAGAATTGTTTCCTTATTCTGAATAAATATAAAGAGTTTCACAAATATTTTTTAAATCAACAAATGCACAATAAGCAAACCGTAAATATATGTTACAAATTTCACAAAAAGAAATGAAATTCACAAATAAATAAAATGTGATTTGCAAATAAAAAAAATATTTATTTGTATTTATTCGTGAATTGCTTCCTGCTCATTTGTAAATCGCATCTGTGCAATTGTGAATCACTGCACGCATTTGTGGATTTGAAACATTTCTAACGTCAAGACGTGCACAAGAATCCACAAATAGGTGGACTCCGCCCACCATCTACTCCAGCCAATCAGACAACGGTCTCGTGGCACTGAACAAACGTGCCACGGTCTACCTTCAACCAATCACGCGCCACGATTGGTCAGTGCCACGAGACCGTTGGTACCTGCTAAATGCCATAAATCGATATGTTTTATGCCATAAATGCTATAAATCTAAATGCTTCTTTTCAGCATAGGTCTAAATAATTTGGGTGATGATAACCTATGCATTATGGATGTAATAACTACATATTATAGTGATCTAATCCCTGCTAATTACATTTACATTTACAGCATTTGGCAGACGCCCTTATCCAGAGCGACGTACATAAGTGCTTAAATCTCTAACACTGAATACATTAATGCTGGTTCACTAGGTTACATACTTAAGATACCATGAGTTTAAAACATTTGTTCAAAGTTACAATGGAAAAAAAAGTGTCAAAGGGTTTTTTTTTTGTTTTTGTTTTTTTTTTAATGCAAAGGATAAGGTAAGAAGTGCTAGTTGAAGTGCTTCCTGAATAAGTAGGTCTTCAACCGCCGCTTGAAAATAGCCAGTGACTCAGCTGTCCGGACCTCTATGGGAAGTTCATTCCACCACCTTGGTGCCAGTACAGAGAAGAGTCTTGTAGTATACTTGCCTCTTACCCTGCAGTGCGAGGAATGATGAGGGTTTTGAGGTAAGAGGGAGCTGGTCCATTTTTGGCTTTGTAGGCCAGCATCAGTGTTTTGAATCGGATGCGTGCAGCTACCGGAAGCCAGTGGAGGGATCGCAGCAGCGGGGTGGTATGCGAGAACTTTGGCAGGTTGAAAACAATCCGGTCAGCTGCATTTTGGATCATTTGCAGAGGACGGATTGCGTTCATAGGTAGACCTGCCAGCAGTGCATTGCAGTAATCCAGTCTAGAAATGACAAGAGACTGAACAAGTACCTGGGCAGTCTGTGTGGACAAAAATGGCCGAATCCTTCTAATGTTGTAGAGAAGAAACCGACAAGAGCGAGTCACATTTGCAACATGAGAGGAAAAGGACAGTTGATTGTCCATGGTTACCCCAAGGTTGCGAGCTGTGGCTGAAGGGGAGATCAGATCGTTGTGCAAGGATATAGCAAGATCATGACCTGAGGATGAATCACCTGGGATGAACAGCAGTTCAGTTTTGCTAGGATTGAGCTTTAACTGATGAGCAGTCATCCATGATGAAATTTCTGCCAGACATGCTGAGATCCGGTCAGAAGCTGTGGCATCTGAGGGTGGGAAAGAGAAGATAAGTTGTGTATCATCAGCATAGCAGTGGTAAGAGAACCCATGTGATGAAATAACTTCACCAAGAGAGTGAGTATGCAGGGAGAAAAGAAGAGGACCAAGTACTGAGCCCTGTGGGACGCCAGTGGAGAGTCTGCGTGGAGCAGATGTCACTCCCCTTCATGTTACTTGATATGAGCGTCCTTCCAGGTAGGAGGCAAACCATTCCCAAGCTGATCCGCAAATCCCAAGACTCTTGAGGGAGGATAAGAGAGTCTTGTGGTTGACCGTATGAAACGCTGCTGAAAGGTCAAGGATGATAAGGACGGATGATAGTTTGGCTGATCTAGCAGTATGTAGCTTCTCAGAGACATCCAAAAGGGCTGTCTCTGTAGAGTGAGCTGCTTTAAAGCCAGACTGGTTGGGATCTTGGAGGTTGTTTTGTGAGAGATAGACAGACAGTTGATTATAGACAATGCGTTCAAGAATTTTTGAAAGAAATGAGAGAAGTGATACCGGTCTGTAGTTACTGATGTCTGATGGATCCAGAGCAGGTTTCTTTAAGATGGGAATAACCCTTGCTCTCTTGAAAGTAGTTGGTACCTGACCAGATGCTATGGATCTATTGACGATAGTGGAAATGAAGGGCAAGAGGTCTTGTGAGATGGTCTGGAGCATAGTGGTAGGGAGTGGATCCAATGGGCAGGTGGTAGGATTGCAGGACTGGATAAGTTGTAAAATTGGCATTATTGAGGGATTTTATTTTATTTTTCTTCTGAATTCTCTTAAACCATGTTGAGTCAAACTTCCCTTTTTGAAAACTGAGCATGGAGTTAATAAAAAATGTTATTGTTGCCAAGATTATTGATATTAGAGTTAATTTTTAAGGTTCTTCCTCTTGTGTAGATTTTTCCTGTTATTCCCAATGATACATGTTGACATGGTCTACCTCCAACCAATCACGTGCCACGATTGGTCAGCGCCACGAGACCATTGTCCGAGTGGCTGGAGTAGACGGTGGGCGGAGTCCACCTATTTGTGGATTCTTGTGCACGTCTTGACGTTAGAAATGTTTCAAATCCACAAATGCACAGAACGCAATCCACAAATGCGTGCAGTAATTCACAATTGCACAGAATGCGATTTACAAATGAGCAGGAAGCCATTCACAAATAAATACAATTAAATAAATATATGTTTATAAATATTTTTTTTATTTGCAAATAACATTTTATTTATTTGTGAATTTCATTTCTTTTTGTGAAATTTGTAACATATATTTACGGTTTTCTTATTGTGCATTTGTTGATTTAAAAAATATTTGTGAAACACTTTATATTTATTTGTGGATCATAGTAAATTTATTCAGAATAACGAAACAATTCTGACCCCATATGAGTCATCATGAAATATTAAATATACACACTTTGTATTATTAAATACAAAATAATGTGATACTTACATGGGGTTAAAATATTTGGTTAACAGAAAAGACTTATTTTGCAACATCTGACCATTTTAGCAGACCATATTTTACATCTTTTAGTCCACAAGTTTGTCTTGTTGTTTTGTTTGATGTTCTTTGTACTTGTACTGATTTGCCCATGTAAAAGATTGAGGATGAACGAAGAGGAGATGGAAGGATGAGGGGTTTTTCTAAGGTCAGTAGAAGTTATGGCCGGTAACTTAAACATTTAGTAGCTAAATTGGCTGTTGAGTGAAAACAGTCATTTCAAACCCTGATAATAATTTAATAAATTATGCCATTAGTGGTTTATAAATATAATCTCACCAGTTAGAAGCAGAAGAAGAAAAAAATTCAGTTTCATGATGGACAGATAGCTGATGGAAATAAAATCCATCCATCCATCCATTTTCTACCAATTATCCGGGGCCGGGTCACGGGGGCAGCAGTCTAAGCAAGGATGCCCAGACTTCCCTCTCTCCAGACACTTCCTCCAGCACTTCCGGGGGAATACCGAGGCGTTCCTAGGCCAGCCGAAAGACATAGTCCCTCCAGCATGTCCTAGGTCTTCCTCAGGGCCGCCTCCCGGTTGCCCATGCCCGGAACACCTCCCCAGGAAGGTGTCCAGGAGGCATCTGGAACAGATGCCCGAGACACCTCAGCTGACTCCTCTCTACTCTGAGCTCCTCCCGAGTGATCGAGCTCCTCACCCTATCTCTAAGGGAGTGCCCAGCCACCCTGCGGAGGAAACTCATTTCGGCCGCCTGTTTCCGGGATCTTGTCCTTTCGACAAGATCCCGGATACAACATCCCGGTAAGAACATAGATCGACTGGTAAATAGAGAGTTTCACCTTGCGGCTTAGCTCTCTCTTCACCACAACAGACCGGTATATCGACCGCATCACTGCAGAAGATACACCGATCCGCCTGTCGATCTCCCGCTCCATCCTTCCCTCACTCATGAACAAGACCCCAAGATACTTAAACTCCTCCACTTGAGGCAGGAGCTCTTCACCAACCTGAAGGGGACAAGCCACCCTTTTCCGGCTGAGAACCATGGCCTCAGACTTGGAGGTGCTGATTCTGATCCCCAAACCATCCTAGTGCATGCAGGAGGTCCTGCTTTGAGGAAGCCAACAGGACAACATCATCTGCAAAAAGCAGAGACGAAATCCTGTTGTCCCCACACCGAACTACCTCCGGCCCCCGACTGAGCCTAGAAATCTTGCACATATAAATAATGAACAATACCGATGACAAAGGGCAGCCCTGCTATATAGGGACCATATAGGGACCAGACAGCCCATAACAGAGGGCCCAGGACCCCATACTCCCAGAGCACCCCCGCCCCCAAGGGGAAACCATGAGGGACACAGTCGAATGCCTTCTCCAGATCCACAAAGCACATGTGTACTGGTTGGGCAAATCCCATGAACCCTCAAGCAGCCTGGCGAGGGTATAGAGATGGTCCAGTGTTCCACGACCGGGATGAAACCCGCATTGTTCCTCCTGCATCCGATTTTCGACTACTGACCAAATTCTCATCTCCAGTACCCTGGCATAGACTTTTCCGGGGAAGCTGAGGAGTGTGATCCCCCCCGTAGTTGGAACACACCCTCCGGTCCCCCTTCTTAAACAGAGGGACCACCAACCCAGTCTGCCAGACCAGAGGCACTGTCCCCAACTGCCACGCGATGTTGCAGAGGCGTGTCAACCAAGACAGCCCCACAACATCCAGAGACTTGAGGTACTCAGGGCAGATCTCATCCACCCCCAGTGCCTTGCCACTGAGGAGCTTCTCAACTACCTCAGTGACCTCAGCTTGGGGGATCGACGAGTCCACAACTGAGTCCTCGGCCTCTGCTTGCTCAGTGGAAGACATGTCGGTGGGGTTGAAGAGAACCTCGAAGTACTCCTTCCACCGTCCGAGAATGTCCCCATTCGAAGTCAGCAGATTCCCACTCCCACTGTAAACAGTGTGAGCAGGGCACTGCTTCCCCTCCTGAGGTGCTGGACGGTTTGAATGAATTTCTTCGAGGCCGAACGATAATCCTTCTCCATGGCCTCACCAAACTCCTCCCATACCCAAGTTTTTGCCTCCGCAACCACCCGGGCTGAAGCTCGCTTGGCCCTCCGGTACCTATCAGCTGCCTCCGGAGTCCCCCGAGCCAACCAAGCTCGATAGGACTCCTTCTTCAGCTTGATGGCATCCCTTACATTCGGGGTCCACCACCGGGTTCGGGGGTTGCCGCCACGACAGGCACCGGAGAACTTACGGCCACAGCTCCGAGCATCCACGTCGACAATGGAAGTGGAGAACATGGTCCACTCGGACTCAATGTCTCCAACCTCCCTCGGGATCTGGTTGAAGCTCGGCTGGAGGAGGGAGTTGAAGATCTCTCTGACAGGAGACTCCACCAAATGTTCCCAGCAGACCCTCACAGTACGTTTGGGTCTGCCAAGTCTGTCCAACTTCCTTCCCTGCCATCGGATACAACTTACCAGCAGGTGGTGATCAGTTGACAGCTCCGCCCCGTGTTTGTTTAGTCATGTTTGGTTAGTCTGTTTATTCCATGTTTGTTTAGTCTGTGCACATGTTCCATAGACCTGGTCTTTGTTCAAGTGTTTCAGTCTAAAATAAAGAAACATTTTACTCCACAGAGACCAGCCTGGGGAACAGGAGGACAAGGGAAAACCTGCTGGAATTGCAATAACCCAGGTCACATGAAACAAGACTGTCCCTACTTACACTGGAACACTAGGAGAGGTCATGGGAAACCAAGGAAGACAACAGATGCCTGCACAGATGCCTGCTCCAATGTTTCAACAAGGAGCAGGGCAGTCAGGAATGCAGAATGCACCTGCAGAAACTCCACAAGGAGCTGGAAATTGGGCAGGCCAATGGATGGGCCCAGGTTTTCAAGGACAAGCCCCTGTACCACCTGGACGGAGCCCACTGGGCCCAGCTCCAAGAGGAATGTGAAGAGGCCTAGAGAAGCCAGAGGGGGAGCTGGTGCAGTGTACCACTTCACTGCACCCTGCACAAGAACCGACAATTATGGTGGGTACAGGCCCCATTCCTGATTGACACAGGAGCAATATTTACAAGCATTGGGAAAAAAGGCACAAAGCTTCCCCTCACACGTAGAGCAATAAAAACAGTGGGTTTCTCAGGAAAAACTCAGACTCTACGATTTACCGAGCCACAGTGGATTACTGTAGACGGAATAGTAGTGCAAGCACCTCTACTTTATTCCCCAGACACTCCAGCTAATCTTCTTGGGAGAGATGTGCTCTGCAAACTAGGAGCCAAAATCCACTGTGGGCCAACAGGAGTGTGGATAACACTCCCAGAAATTTTAGCTTGACAATACCTAGTAGTAAGCCAAGAAGAGGAAATGACAGAACTGGACAAAGTGTATTGGATGGAAGTCAAGGACAAAGATACATTAAAAATATGGAACGGATATTCGTAATGGAAACCATGGTTAAACTACATACGTCCAGATTGCCGTGAGGCTAGAGGACCATGGCATTGTACCCTGAAATATGATGAAGGGGGAAAATATGAAGAATATGCATCGTTATGGGAAGTACGACTAGAAGGAAGAAAATATCAGCACGGACAGCATAAAACTTGGTCGGCAAGGAGTAGCTACATATGCCGTACTTCCTGAACAGATTCAAGAATGGTATCAAGTTGGAGACGCAGTGTCCCACATCTCCCTGATGATTGGGCAAGGTTTTGAATCAAAAAATTTAGGGTCTATGATGAGAGAAGCAGGAAGGGTAGAGAAATGGAACACGACAAAAAAATCTAGGGTATGTCAGAAGACAAAGCGTTTCTAAAGATAGATTATAAAGGGACTGAGCAGGTAGTAGCTACCACTATGTTAGTAAGTCAGCAAACAAAGATACAAGTAAGAGTAGGAGTGGAGGTACAGATGCCACAAATAGAAGATGAGTAAGAGTTAACAGAAAAGGATGTAGTAAAAGCACTAGGTGAAGTTCCGGAACAACTATGAACTAAGCACGCAACAGATGTAGGACTAGTCAAATCAGCAGGGCTAGCAAAAATACAAATCAGACCCAACGCTATACTACCCTATCAAAGACAATACCAGTTATCCAAACAAGCGGAAGAACGGATAGGGCCAACTATTAAAGGGTTAGTGGAAGCAGGGGTTTTAATCCCCACTAGGAGTCAGTGCAATACTCCAATTTTTCCGGTCAGAAAGCCTAAATCAGACAAATGGAGATTGGTCCACGATTTGAGACCAGTCAATCAGATAGTGGTGGCCGAGACCCCAGTAGTCCCAGATCCACACACTTTGTTATCAAATATTCCAGGGGGAACAAAATGGTACACAGTAATTGATATATGTTCAGCCTTTTTCAGCACTTGTTTGCATTCACTTATCGTGGGCATCAGTATACTTATATGAGGGTGCCCCAAGGATATTGTGAAAGTCCATCAATATTCAACCAAGTACTGACCAGGGGTCTCATTTATAAAGCGTTCGTACGCACAAAACAGGGCTGGAAACGTGCGTACGCCAGTTTTCGCTCAAAGTTTGTGATCTATAAAAAACAAACTTGACGGGAAAATGTGCGCACCTTTAAGCAAACTGAGACATGTGTACGCACATTCTGGAGACAAAGGGAATTGGCGACACAGATGGTGAGGTCATGAACTGAAGTTAGATTGTAGAAAATTCATGTGAGAAGAACGATTATAAGAATTAATGACATTTAATTTTCACTACATTTCATACATTATATCTACATTATCATGAAGATTAAATCGAACAGTGTTATTTGTGCCGATTGTTCTAGTAAAATCTAAACGTAATTCAAAATGTCTTAAAAATAAAATAATAATAATAATAATAATAATAATAATAATAATAATAATCAGCGCTACTCCGTCCAGGGTGCATCCTGCCTCGATGCCCAATGACGCCTGAGGATAGACACAGGCTCCACATGACCCGAGTAGTTCGGATAAGCAGTACAAGTTGAATGAATGAATGAATGAATGAATGAATGAATGAATGAATAATCAGCACTGCCTTAAAGTCACATTGTCCACAACGGGAGCGCAGGAGGAGATGGCGCAACTACATGTCATACAGAATAGCATGAAATACCCTTTTATTAGAGAACTGCGGAGCACAGTGTAAAAAAAATATTTTCCTTAATGTACATACATCATAAAATGGCAAAGTCTGAAATACAGTCATGAAGCACAATCGCTACTCATCATCGGTCCTAACTATTACGGTGTTCATTACAAAACCGTCATAAAGAAGTATTGTTCACTATAACATTTTCGTCTTAAATTTTCACGCACAAATTAATTCTGTGATTTTGTCAAGGTGCTAATTATCAGTCTAATTGCTAGAAACGTATGAATCCTCCGGTGACCAGGGTATGTATTGCTTCATGATGGCACTGCTGGCACTGTTTGAGGATTATACCAATGGCAGAATAAGGAGAGAACGAGTTTTCAGGGACCATGATGATTTCCTGGCCCATTATGATGACTGGCTAATAAGCCGATTTAGATTCCCTAGAGCTGTGCTCTTAGATATATGTGTTGAATTGGGTCCAGTATTAGAGAGGGCAATACGCCAGAACCATGCCATCCCAGTCCAAATACAAGTCCTCACCACTCTGGGGTTCTTGGCAACCGACTGTTTCCAGCAGGAATTGGCAGACAGGTAAATTATTTATATAAAAAAATCTATAAGTAATCCTCAACTTTGTCTCTAAGACCTTTTTGTATATGAAATAATTCTATTGGAATCTATCATCTCACCCTATAGGTCCTGGTATATCACAGACGTCCCTGAGTGCCATAATAACTGTTGTTTTGAATGGTATACTTAATATGGGTAGTCAATACATCATGTTCCCATACACTGTGCGAGAACAGGCCGGAATTAAAATGAAATTTTGCAGCAATGTCTGGTTTCCCATATGTAATTGGCGCAATTGACTGCGCTAATGTTGCTATAAGGGCACCATCTGAAAATGAATTTGCTTATGTTAACAGAAAGCATGTGCATTCTATTAATGTCCAAATCATATGTGACTCCAAAATGACCCTCACAAACATTGAGGCATGCTGGCCTGGTTCAACAAATGATTCCTTTATCTTGACACATAACAGTGTAGGGAACAGACTAAATGCAGGCGCAGTAGCTACGTGATGGCTGGCTTCTTGATGAGTTTAACATTTTAACAGTTTAATATTAAAAAGTAGAAAATGTAACAATTTTGTTTTTAATATAAATATAACAATGTTGCCTTTAATTTTATTATAACAATGTTGCTTTTAATATGATTATAACCTGCAGGCAACAGTGGCTACCCCTGAGACGCTAACTCCTCACCTCGTTTTTAAACTCGCAGAGCGCAGAGGAAACTCATTATAACAAGGTCCACTCTCGTGCCCACGCAGTGATTTTTATTGACTATTTATGGTTAAAAATGGGTGTGCACAGGGCGGGATTTGAGGCGGGTTCACGTACGCACATCTGCGGGTGATCTGTGATTTATAAAGGGAACATTGCTTACAGGTGTGCGTACGCACGGTTTTATACATCGGAATTTTTTTTGGCATACGCCATTTTTGGCTTTTGGGCATACGTAAACTTTTAGTAGGGAACCTAGGCACAGTTTTATAAATGAGACCCCAGGTGAATTTACAAATGACATAGCGAGGTGACTGTCCCACAACCATGCTCAGCTCAATTGGCAGAGATAAAAGCATTGACAGCAGCTTGTAAGCTGGGAGCAGGGAAAACGTGTACAATATACACTGACTCAGCGTATGCATATGGGGTATGTCAAGAGGGCTGATGGTTGTACTATCACCCATGGACCAGCCATAGCAGAACTGTTAGCAGCTATACAGATACCTAAAAAATTATCTATTGTGAAGTGTAGAGCTCACAAAACAGATGGGACAACTATAACAAAAGGAAAAGCTGCTGCAGATGAAGCAGCTAAAAAGGCAGCAGTAGGGGATGGATGCATAATGGCATTCATGAAGGGAGAAGAGCCAGATGCAGGTCCAGGAGAGATGTCAATTGAAGATGTTAGGGATGCACAAAACACAGCCAATCCGGAAGAGTAGAACAGTGGAAAAAGCGAGGTGCATTTCAGGACAAAGAGTCAGAAGTATGGAGAGGCGAAGAGGGGTTGTGGGTGGTACCCACAACCCTGTTACCAATGTTGATAAAGGAAGCCCACAGGAGGGTGATAATAGACACTATCAGGAAAAATTGGTGGTCTCCGTATCTAGCCAGCTTCGTAGTTAAAACACTGAGAACATGTGAACTTTGTGCTAAAAGAAATGTCAGGAAGTATTTCACAGCCCTAATAGGACACATTCCAGAACCCTGAGGGCCGTTTTGACACTTAATGATGGATTTTGTGGACATGGCAGAAAAAGCAGAAGGAAAGTGATACATTTTGGTAGTGATTGACATGTTCAGTAAATGGGTTGAAGCAGTGGCCTGTGCCAAGAATGATGCTAAGAGAGTGGCAAAATTCTTGTGTAGAGAAGTAATCCCGAGGTTTGTTATCCCAGATAAGTTGAGTTCAGATAATGGACCTCATTTTGTAAATAAATTAATTGAATCCCTTGCACAAGTATTGTGCATCAAACATAAGATGGGATGTGTCTATCACCCAAGCTCACAAAGAAGAGTAGAAAGAGCCAACGGCGTGTTGAAAGAGAAAATTGCAAAAATATCCGCTAGCACAAGCCTGAATTGGCTACAAGCTTTGCCATTGGCTCTGATGAAAATGTGTTCGCAGACAAACGCACTTGACACCACATGAAATGATGACAGGCAGGCCGTTGCCTGTGGCTTTTACACGAGGACACTATAAGGGCCCATCGCTTGAACAGATGGAAGGCGAAATGTCGAGCTATGTGAAGCATTTAACCCATATCCACAGACTCTTGTGTTCTCAGGTGAGTCCGGCTATGCATGGCACAGCAGTAGAGGAACCACATAACCAGGTAGAACCAGGAGACTATGTGTACATCAGAACATTCAAGAGAAAACATTGGAGACAACCAAGAAGAGAGGGACCTTTTAAAGTGGTGTTAGCTACCCCCACTGCAGTCAAGGTCGAAGGTAAGGAATACTGGTATCACCTTAATCACTGTTGTCATGCAACAGCTGCAGCAGATACTGGGGAAGAGCCCCAAAACACTTAGAACAAAGAACCGAGGAACAACCCTCCACGTCTAAGGCAGGACACCTGCTGGCAGGTCAGTCACCCGCCACAAAAAGGAAAGAAAAAGACTGGGAGACATTGCTGAAATTAAAACAATACACGACTCCGTATCCTGACGACGAGGATGATAGTGATCCCTATGGACCCGACTTAGTGACAGGCCCTGCCGCTGGAACACGAGCCAGAGCTAGAGCGCGCACACAGCAAGGACATATTACTGTCCACCTGCCAAGGAATGTCGAAACATCAATCCTAGCCCCTGTGGACAACATTGTTGATGGTAGCCCAAAAGTTTACACAGGCCCAGCAAGGAACTAGACATTTCACCGACATCTTTAAAATTCACCGAACTAAAATTGTAAAAGAATGTCTGTGAATAGCAGCAATTGTAAAAGAATGTCTGTGAACAGCAAGGACCTATTACTGTCCACCTGCCAAGGAATTTCGAGACATCAATCCTAGCCCCTGTGGACAACATTGTTGATGGTAGCCCAAAAGTTTACACAGGCCCAGCAAGGAACTAGACATTTCACCGACATCTCTAAAATTCACCGAACTAAAATTGTAAAAGAATGTCTGTGAATCATGGTGCAGCTAGTCGCACCCCAAAAGGAGGGCACAGATGATAAACCACTAGATAAACTCAATGGAACTTATAAACAAAATAAGGACAGACTAACTGTACAAATCTTTTATATGGCAATCACAGTATAAATTCTTACAGTAAAAATTTGTGCCTATATCTTCCAATCAGGCGACACTCGCTGCCCTTTAACATTTCCAAATCAGGCTCACGGCTCAGAAGTTGTACAGGCACAGGTTCTGCCCCTATAGGAGTACGCACAGTTTTTCAGGGGAAAAGCTCCTATCCCGTAATAGCGGGAGTTGACAATACATCAGCCAAGACGGCTATTGAAAATCACATGAAGTGTGCTCTAGGATTATTTGCCCATGCTACCAAGCAAAAGAAAGTGCTAAATGTCATGTTGTATTCCTTTGACTACACTGGTCTCTTTCTGGCAGTAGTTTCAGACCCGATACAGTGGGCTAAAAACCAGTCATTGTCTCACTACACCCTGACCCTAGAGATTCGAATTAAGCGACCAGGGGAAGCGACCCAAGATGCAACAACCAGCATTATTGTCAGTGGCCAACCTGCCAGTGGTGACAATGGCGGACATTGTAAGTTAATCCATGCCTTATGGTATTACAGTCTCCATGCGAACTCGGTTTATCCGTCCTCATTGCAGAAAACGTCATTTCTTGAAACATATGAAGTCTGTGTCTACGTCTCTGCCTGGAGTCCTGGCTACCAGTTTCGCCAGGCAAGCATTGATTCTGGGCTAAATGTAGCGGTTCAGGCAATAGTAAAAAAAAACATCGCCCCAAGGTGCAGAGGGAATATGGGGCACCCCAGGATTACGTTAAAGTGACCTCTATTAACCAATACAATACCACAGCTGACGGCACCAACGGAAACCTCTATCGTCAATGGCTGAAGGAATCCGCTCACCAGGTCGCTGCAAACAGCACCTGTGTAATATGCCATGACCGGTCTAATCTAACCCCCTATGTAATGCCTACTAGACACGTGGACGAGTGTGACAAGTCCCCATATAATGATACATATTTATGTCCTGCACTTTGCCTGTTGGGTTCAGCAGCCAGAACACATGGGCCGAAATGGATGGGCAACATAAGTAGATCCTGTGCGTATCAGCCAGTAGCCTCGCCAATCCCTACAGATATGACTGTTCAAATGCGGCCTAACCAGAAGTTTCCACTACGTATTAAGTCAAGGGGATCAATGCATGTCGGATTTATTCCTAAAACTGCCTGCAGGGATATATTAGATGCTCATCACCCTATAGTGAATGTGCACCCATGTTGTAATACAACAGAATATGGATGTGAGAAGTCCATTCCAGAACTAATGACCGTCTCTAGTCTAAGATGTGGCACATTGCCGCTGGCAGACATCCTTTGGTACCGTGGAGAGAGCACAGCGCTCCAGACCCTTCCCCGAATGTGGCATGGACTGTGTGCTCCAGTTGTGCTGGAAGGATGTCTCACAGTGGTGGCCTTAAATGATTCCCTCCTAGACCACCTTTTCACTCAAGCACACACCCGTGCCTCATGATCTAGACGTGACGTCTCACAATACCTACAGCCCAGTAACGCCTCCGTGCTTCCTGCCTGGTCGGCAGACCCTGATATTTACATTGACTGGAAAGGAGAGCCTGTGGGTGTTCCAGAGGAACATAGAGCCCTATCCGACACGACCTCGACAGCATGGGCTATCCTGTTGCCTCATGTGAAAATACGCAGGAATATACAGTGGCTAAACTATATATGGTATAATCAACAGCGTTTCATTAATCACACAATTGCTGCCTTATGACTCATAACAGAACAGTTACATGCCACGACATTGATGACTCTAGAAAACCGCTTTGCCATAGATCAAATGCACGGGCCAGATCAGGGAGTATGTGAGCTGATCGGTGCATTGGCATGTTTCTTCTAGTGGTCCTGCTGGCCATTGGCTTTATCATATGCTGTGGGATTCCTCTTCTACGTGCCCTGATCGACAAAACATTCCACTCCGTTTTTGGACAATATATGCAAATGCAGATGATGGAACTGGATCCAGACTCATTTCCACTGCTGGACAAGAACAATAATGATTCGGACTGGAACTACTTGCGCATATACAGGACTATAACATATTGGTGTGTGTCCTTGTTTGTCTGTGTCCCCTGCGTGTGTATATCTTTCATAAGTGTTGTGTACAGATGTATGGAGTGTCTCCCAGGCCGGCGTTCCCAGCACCAGCCAGCAGAACAACATCAGACGTGTGCCTGCCTTTACCCTGATTCTGATGGCCTGGCATATCGCTTTCTTAGACATACTAAAGCCCCATACCTGATCTTCTGCTTTTCGTGTAGAAGGTTAGCTTTGTTGCAGGCCATGTAGAACCCGCGGAGCGACCAGAGAAAAGTCCAGCGACCTCTCACCTGTGCCTGGTTAGAGGCGAGCCCACGGGGTGTCGCTTGTCGCCTTGATGATGCTCCTGGTTACTGCTACACGTGCATCCAACTGGACATCGAGGTGGACCAGTCTGACTTCATCTGGAGGGACTTCAACCTGGGTGTTCAACCTTTTGCAGGTACACACATATAAGGTACATCGTTGCATTTGTCCCGTAACTTGAGCTTTCCACGCTTATCACTAAAAAAGACATTTAGGGATTCCTACGCGTGGGCCGTCGCATTAAGGCCCCCTTGCCACGGTGAATTCAAACCATGCATCGCAATTATTATTGGTGGTGGTCGTAGGGACGGCTAGTTCTCATGCCATTCAACTGTTCTTTGTTTGTTTTGTCGTATGTTTATATGTTTATGCTGTACGTTTCGGTGACCCTGGTGACACTGATTTCACTGTCACGCTATGTGGGCAGAGTGAGAATTTTTCCTCAATTCTGGCGTCTGGAGGGTTTTTTGCTTACTCCTGGCTCACCTTCTGAGAAAGAGCATGTGTGAATTGTGGTCATTGTAGTGGAGTAATGTTCTGTTTTATGTTATTATGTTTGTTATGTTTTAGGTATTATGGATTTTTGTTTTAGTTGTGGGGGAGTAATGTTCTGTTTTATCTTTGTTATGTTTTAGTTTCCGGTTGTTTGTCTAGTATTGAGTTGGGGTAGAGGTTGTCGTGATTAGATAGATATATGGGTTAGTGGAAATGACAAGGTAGTCCAGAACACTGCAACATAATATTTGCTGAGACTTTACAGTCTCACAGGGGGGAGTAATGTTGTGAAAAATGAACACATTTGTAATAACGAATACAACATTATTATGTAGAATGAAGAAGACCTTGGTTCCAAGACCTTAGCTCATAAATTGTTATGTAGAATGAAAAAGACCTTGGTTCCCAGACCCAGGTCCTGGGATCTAAGGGGAGAAAAATCCATAAATGGGCATATGGTTCCCAGACCTTAGCTCATAAATTGTTATGTAGAATGAAGAAGACCTTGGTTCCAAAACCCAGGTCCTGGGATCTAAGGGGAGTAAAATCCATAAATGTGCATATGGGTAAAAGGTGCTGGGAAATAAGGGGAAATTAGTGAACAGGATGTTAGTGTATTTAGAAAACATAGGAGGTGATGCCGGTAAATAAGGTCCCAGATAGCAATTATGTTTGGGCCACATGTGGGTATTATCTGGTACATATGGCCAAGATGTGGCGTGGCTATTCAGATATGGGTCAAATTGTGGCCATATTTGTTTTGCCATAACTTTAAAATCTGTGGGAAATGCTATCTTGGTTCACAACACATTTTGAGGTATATGGCCCAGATAACAACGAACACATGAGAATCATGTGTGGTTGAGCTATGGCACACAGTGAGAAACACGGACTTGTGGTAAACCTTTGGCTTATACGTGGAAAAACACAGGAATCCTGAAATCAAGTGCAGCAGACATCCTCCGTCCCACACCTCCGGTTGCTATGCATCTTCCCTCTTATTGGTGGAGTGAGACAACGGTGCGAATGTGACTGAGACTCGGGCAGTGGGCAGCATTTCTGTTTTCCTCACGACTGTGTAAGCTACGTTCAGGTAAGTGATTGACACTTTACAGTCATATAATTGAAATATGCAGCATTATGTGTCAATATTGCATGTTATTAAGCATTTAGTTATTAGTTTAATTTTCCTCAGTTTAACAATACAGTTTAATGTATGCTAGGGCTCCACTGGTTTGGCGTTTTAAATTCCGATGTTTTTGGCTATAAATCAACAGTAATTAAGTAAAGTTGGCCGCATATTCACAGATTAGAGTTTACCAAGTCAATAACTCCTGAGCTAAACGCTGTTACTACACAAATAACACCTCTTTTCTATCGTAGTAATGTAGAGAGGCAGCTACAACCCAATTTTCCTCAAAATCAGCTTTCCTCCATGGTGGACAAAATACATTTCTCTATGTGCGAACCAAGGGACCGTCTGCAAAGTGCAAAACCCGAAAAGCGATTACTAAAAACAGTCAACTAGGGAGAAATGTCTTTTTGTATAATTTTTATGTTTTTTTTTATATGAAAATATTTCCCCCAAGTAAGTGTTGTAGTATAACTATCAGGACATCAGTGATGTGTGAGCTGAATTTGGTGACAGTACAGTATTCGCTTTTCGGGATTTGCACTTTGCAGACGGTCCCTTGGAATCTGTCATGCACTGAAAGTCATGCATGTCTTTTTTAAAGCAGAATACATCCAGTGTAAATTTTAACCAGTTGGTGAAAAAGTATTCTAAAAATATATTCTAAAAACAAAATCTAAATAATTTGTCATAAGAAAATATGGTATTATTATGGCCCACATATTGAAAAATACAATTTGCAATTCCTTTCGAAAATATACTGGAAAAATTGTTTTTTGGTCAATCAGAGGTGGTTAATTATTGCAATTAAATTTTTATAAAATTTATATTAAATGATTTTTTCCCCATTATCCTCCAGCTCTACCTTCCAGGTTGTATTGCTGCTAGCATTATTTAAATTCATCTTTATTGCAGAGACCAAGAGGTGGGTAGGAGGGAGCGAATGAAGAAACACGAGGCCCAACAAGACACTGCCGACCCTCATTAGGCACATCAAAACTCAATTTCTCAATTTAAGTTCTCTGTACAAGTTAATCTGTTTTTTTGTGTGTTTTTTTTTTCTGTGATTTTTATTACTCTGAGTTGAATACATTCTTAAATGTATTCTTATGTTTACTCTTAAAGCTGTAATTATTTAAACACTTGTTTTGAAGTAAATTGTTTTAAGTACATCTGTTGTTGAGTGTTTTATTTACCTTTAAGTTAATAAGACTTTTACATGTGTGGCACATATGGGCTTTTAGATTTTAACAGAACTCAACCATACTAAAATTGCATATAAGGCTCATAATTGGGCCACATTAAATTGTATTATTTGTCTCATGTTTGGTGGAGTTAAGACACTCCTTTGGTTAAGTTCTTTGAAAGAAGAGGTGTGCCATATTTGGGCCACATAAAAGTACATTTGGCTCATGCTTGGTGGATTTATGGCACTGCTTTGGTGCAGTTTTGTCAAAGAAGATGTGTGCCATATTTGGGCCACATAAAATTACATTTGGTTCATGCTTGGTGGACTTATGGCCCTGCTTTGGTTCAGTTTTGGCAAAGAAGAGGTGTGCCATATTTGGGCCAAATAAATTACATTTGGCTCATGCTTGGTAAACTTATGGCACTGCTTTGGTTCAGTTTTGGCAAAGGAGATGTGGGCCATATCTGGGCCAACAAACACAAACTAATCTGGGCCACAGCTCAGCTGTTTATCTGGCCCAAATCTGGGCCAAGGGAAATTTGCTGACTGGGGTGATATGAGGAAGGTCACCAGGTGGAACTTCACCGTGGGACTCTAAGAAATACTGGGAAACAAAGAGGAGGCATCTAGGAGCACCAGGGTATATATTGAGGATTGGCATGGTAAGTTGGTGGCATCTCTGGAAGATTGTCCATAGTGAGTGATTGCGTGAGTGAATGAGACTGTGTGTGGGGGGTGGGTAAAAACTTTACTTTGCAAGAACGTCTTGAGAGTTTTGTTTTTGATTGCATGACGATGCTCTTTTTGGGTTTTTCATTTGTTACTTTCAACTTGGCAATTTATCTTAGAGAATTGTTGGCTGATTGACCACAATAAAGAAGTTTGCTCATTCTCATCCAGGTCTGAGGAGTTTTCTCAGTGTTTTCTTTGAAGTAATTATAAAGCTATCAGTTAAGTCTAACTAAAACAGTCTTTATTAACCAAAGTCTAAGTGTGGAGTTCATCCTGCGATTTGTCCACTTGGAGGTGGGCTCTAAGTTCCGACAGGCAGATGCCTCACAACCCCCGACACATCGCAGCCAGACCATGTCTCAAAAAGCAGCATTTGGGAGAGAGGGCAGGAATGATCCTTAAACACGGGCCTGCAACAACCCCCAATGGAACAGAATTGAGGCGACGTCCTCCACCGAAAACCAGGAAGTGAAGTTTCCCCACCGGAACAGGTGCAGGGTGATGCCGCAGAACACTGAGGGAAAAAAGGGCTTGTGACAAAACCGAGCTTGTGACATCCTCCAAAAACAGCAGATGTCTGAAATATTGTATAGTATGTGTGTAATGGCTGAGATATTGTACAATATGTGAAAAAACAGCTGAAATGGATGCAGCAATGTCACTGAAAAAGGAAAAAGTCCAGGGGAAAATAGGCAGACTGGAAGAACCTTTTGATCTAAGAAAAAAAAAAAAGATACACTCCCAATATAAGCCGGTCCAGGCTGAAAGCTATCATTCTGTCACACCCGGGAGGAGGAAGACAGACCCAGATACAGGATAGCTTCAAATAAACAGGATTTTAATAAATAATATACGTAGAACAGGAACATAGACGAAACTAATCAAAGGACGTGGAAGAACAATACACACTGACGATGATTCATGAATTATCATTCAAATATTAATCAATGTAAAGTCACTGTTCTGTAATATAAATGTATTACTTTACTATTTATTACTGTAAATGTTACCAACATGTTTAGTCCCAGTTGCTTTCTCATTCTTGAGAAGCATCACTCACAAATATAACCTGACCATTACACAGCAGTCATGGACAAATGCACAGAATTACTGCATTATGATGTACACTGACCTGGCAACAGTCATTAGTGACACTGATTGACTAAGATTGAAGACAGAAGCATTTAGAGCTGGTGTTGTTCTTTATACCAACTGTTCCCCTGGACAGCCTAACAATGCTGCACTGGTAGAAACTTGTGATTTGATAGCTGCTTTTGATAAATGTTTCCCTTTTGTGGAAGTCAGGACATTAAATACAGTCTGTCTGTCAAGAATACACATCAGCACCATTTTCAGTTTTGAGCAATAAAAACTATCCACAATGTGGAAGCAGAGTACGAAGAAAACAACAAATTGTTTGTCTGTGGACTTTGAACACCCAAATTGTTTTCAACACTGTATGTTTGCAAACTCTGCAACCTCTGTAACTAGGAGGCACCATTTTAGGGCAGTGAGATAAAATTGAGGTACCAGATGAAAAATATAGAGGCATCTTAATCATAATGATTTCAAAATGGTGGATGTACAAAGGAGCTCCAGAGTATTGTAATTATAAAGGAAGATCTACATGATGTGTTAAAGGTTAGAAACAGGTCAGAATTGTTACACTTTACAGTGGACTTTACTTTTTGTCATGAAAATGTATTCAAATAGCTTTGTCAAAGGGCTTTGTCTATGTTGGACTTGCATGTAAATAAGCCTCCGCAATGGAGGAACTATAAAAACAAAATGTGTCATTATGTAGGTTACAATTAAATGAAAATGTTCTTATATACTGTACTTTTGAATATTGCTATTGATTAAAACTTGGATAATCCAGGGATACAAAGCAGCAGCTCTGTGCTCTTTGTTGTTTTTTTTGTTTTGTTTTGTTTTTTTTTTTTACTTTAATATCACCTTTGAACAAGAAACCTACAAACTGTTGTCAGTCACAAGAAACAGTCACAACTGTTTCTGGTATCAGAGTGGAAATGTTTAATGCAGTGATCATGGTTGCATAGAACACTATATAGATCCATATGAGGGAGTGTCTGCAAGACTTAATGGCCAACATCTCTGTTCCTTACCTGAATGAAATAGGTGTTCAGTAAATCCTTTTGTAGAGCATTTGCAATTAAATTACCTATATGTCTAAACATTTCTCATTTTTTGGCTTACCACCAGTCCTTCACAGTACCCTGTAATACTGTAGTGATGCTACTATTTCAGTCAATAACAGGAAGAATGGCTAGTCACTGTTCTTTAACAGGTGGCTGATATGGAGCTGCTGAGGTATTTTTGTAGATATATAACTGAGTGTGACTTTGCTAGACATTGTAGGTTTAGTTTCTGACCTTAGAAACTGGTGGAGGAACAAATAATCTTTGAGGAGCATGTATTGCGGCTGCACTAAAAAGAATAACACTTATTAACTTGTCAATATGGGCATCACCTTAGAAAGAGTTCAAGTTTTTCTCTTGGATTTGTTTACACTCCCATTCTATGTTAATTAGTTTTTTTTTTTACTCTCCTACTATTTGCATGTAAAATATTTGCTCTCCTTCCTGGCATTTCAAGGCTGCCAAGATTGGTTTTATTTTTATTCTTAATTCCATTTCTTATTATGCTTGAATTCCAGACAGAAATTTCACAGTAAAAAGCATTTCACTGCTGTCATTTGGAATACATACATGTTCAACAAGCCTTCAGACTGCAGTATACAACTAAAAAATAACAATCGTGCTTTACTTAGGAAAATAAGTATTATCTAAGGCCAGCATGTCACAGGTTTAAATGACCCATAAAGAGTTTCTTATTATACAGCTGTGAACAGCTTTGCTCCTCTGCGGAGGCCCATCCGACTTACTAATCCAATTATGTCTGCTATGGTATTGTCTGCATTTGCCATTACCCCCACAGATCCCATGGAGTACATCTAGGTCCACCATGAAATCAGATCCTGTCCAGGAGTGGCGGTAATAAAGTACATTACCGGGTCCCTGAAGCCCACCGTCAGGCCATAGAAGTAGAAGTAGGTTGGATGCAGTGTTGTAATGTAATGGAGTACAACTACTTTGTTACTGTACTTAAGTAGAAATTTCACGTATCTGTACTTTACTTCGTTATTTAAATTTGTCAACTTTCACTTTTACTCCACTATATTTCCTAGACAAAATGTATACTTTTACTCCCATATATTTCCACTAAGCATCTTTGTTATCAGAAGAAATGTGTGCGACTGCAATAAGGGAGGTTTGGCGAATCACTGCTCCGAGATTGCATTACACTCTGCACACTCTATTTCAGCGTAATATTGCCAAAGGAGGAGGAAGCGCAACTGAAACCGCCATGGAAGCACCTACTGGAAGCACCTACCACCTTACTGTAGACGACCACCGCAACGATAGTGGGGAACTCGCTGAACAGGGTGATGAAGATAATGTTATACACCCATGGCCATATTTACAAGAAATGTTTCTGTACATTGGAATGAAAGATTCTTGAACATTAAATCATACCTGTAGTCTAAAAATCTGAATGCTGCTGTTTCTTCACTAGCCCTGGTGTAGATCATCTCTGCTTGTAACTTTCTAAAAATCTCACTTGTTACTCACCTGAAGTTAAGTGATATTGTGACACATGTGACACAGACTGATTTCCATTTTACTTTAACATTCACACAGACTCCAGACCTCTTATTTCAACAAAACCAAATTCTGCCCCATTTTTCTCAGATTTCAGCACAGCCTGGATGTGAAGGAGTTCCTTGGGTTCCTTTATTGTTGTATAGCCATGTATAGCCAATAATTATATCCAACATTCACATGTACAATATTATCATGGCTGCTTTATAAAATCATCACTGTCTCTTCTTGGTAACTTGAAGGCTGCATTTTTGGTGAGATAAAACCGAACAAATTGGGAAACCAGATGAAAAACATAGAGGCAACTTAATCATAATGATTTCTGTCACCGACGCGGGATAAAAACGGATCCAAATGCAGGACAGCTAAACGAAAACAGTTATTTATTAACTTGTCCTATTTATTATTGTTGTCCTATGTAGCTCTGTGTCTCTAAGAAGCACTAGGCTCCTGGAGGAACATGGTTTTATTTCACTATATTTCACACATTCTGTGGACTTTAACCAGCTTGCTGACATCTTCTCCTCCAATCCCACCTCGTCCTCTATGAGATCAAATGCCACAGGGATGGTAATTAGGCATCAGCGATATAGGGTCTTGGAATCCTGGCAGCATCCAAAATGGGATGGCATAATTGAGGAGTTTTCCAACCCATGTTCCAGTGCCACTGTAGTTGTGCCAAAACCAGATGATGCCCAAATTAATTATGCTATCCCTTCCCCTTAGTGGATTATCTGGTGGGGCACCTTGGGAGAGATAGATTCATATTAATAATAGAACTAACCAAAGGTATTTGGCTAGTTCTATTATGGATGGATGGATGGATGGATGGATGGATAGATAGACAGATAAATAGATAGATTGTGGAGGCCTCAGAAGAACATCGGTAAAAGTCATAAATATGGAAATGTAAGAGTCACCAGCACACAAGAATACTGTATCAAAATCACTTGTATGATAAAGTTAAACAACACTTTGCTTAATATTTTGAGTTCTTCTGTTTACACACCATGGAGCTTGAGTAACTTGAGTAACTTGCTTGTGGGTGAGGATGAGAAGGAAGGCTTTTGAGTAGGCTGAGTAATCAATGTAGAAGAATGTGTAGAACATTACTCTCCAAATCCTGGAAATGGGCCTATAACTTGAAAGATAATGGAAAATTTAGGTAACAAGGAATATAGTCAAGTCAAGTCAAGAAGCTTTTATTGTCATTTCAACCATATATAACTGTTGCAGTACATAGCAAATTGAGACAACGTTTCTCCAGGATCAGGGTGCTACATAAAACAAAGACAGGGCTAAGGACATGTAAGTAGTCTTAGCCACATAAAGTCCAACTGTGCAACCTGGTGCAAACAGTGCAGGACAAGACAAACAAGACACACAGGAGTGCAGGACAAAAGACAGTGTAGACAAAATGTTACAAGACAATACAAAAAGTACAAAAAATACAATACACAAAAGACAATAAACAGTAAACAGAGACAGTGCTGACCGACCAGTGTAAAATCTGTATGTGAATACTGAATGTCCAAACAACACAATTTCTTAGCAGCAGGTCCTCGGGATAATATATAGAATTGTGCAAAAAAAAAAAAAAGAAGACTGAAATATTGTATAGTACTTTATGTGCAAAATGGATGAGATATTGTACAATATGTGCAAAAATGGCTAAAATGTTGGACAGTTTGTGCAAAACAGCAGAAAAGTGTGCAAAGCAGCATGTAAACAGTTTGATTTACTGTAAGCAGCATGGAAACAGTTTGTTGTGTCAGTGTGTGTGTGTTTTGTGAGGATCTGTGCAGTCCATACGGATGATGTTTGTGTATGTTGTGCTCAGTACAGTTCAGTTCAGTTATTGAGAAGTCTGATGGCTTGTGGGAAGAAACTGTTACACAGTCTGGTTGTGAGGGCCCGAATGCTTCGGTACCTTCTTCCAGAAGGCAGGAGGGTGAAGAGTGTGTGGGAGGGGTGTGTGGGGTCATCCACAATGCTGCAGCGTTTTGCGATCCGAGATCGTACAGTTCCCAAACCAGACAGTGATGCAGCTGCTCAGGATGCTCTCAATGGTCCCTCTGTGGTCAGGATGGGGGAGGGAGATATGCCTTTCTCAGCGTTCATAGGAAGTAGAGACACTGCTGGGCTTTCTCGGTGATGGCGCTGGTGTTGAGTGACCAGGTGAGGTTCTCCGCTAGATAAAAACCAAGAAATTTGGTGCTCTTGACGATCTCCACAGATGATCCGTCGATGTTCGGCGGAGAGTGGTCGCTCTGTGCTCTACAACCACAACCATCTCTTTAGTTTTATCCACATTCAGAGAAAGGTTGTTGGCTCTACACCAGGCAGTTAGTTGCACCTCCTCCCTGTATGCTGACTCGTCATTCTTGTTGATGAGACCAACCACGGTCGTAGCATCAGATAACTTGATAATATGAATCGATCTGTGCATTGCTGCACAGTCGTGAGTCAGCAAGGTGAACAGCAGTGGACTGAGCACACAGGAAATGCTGTGCCCGATCCGGACTGACTGAGGTCTCCCAGTCAGGAAGTCCAGGATCCAGTTGCAGAGGGAGGTGTTTAGTCCCAGCAGGCTCAGCTTCTCAATCAGGTGCTGTGGGATGATTATACTGAATGCTGAACTAAAGTCTATGAACAGCATTCGTACATAAGTATCTTTATTGTCCAGGTAGGTGAGGGTTGTGGCAATGGCATCGGCTGTGGAGTGGTTTGGACAATATGCGAACTGTAGGGGGTCCAGTGAGGGTGGTAACTGGGTCTTGATGTGCCTCATGACGAGCTTCTCGCAGCACTTCATACTGTATGTGTAAATCTGTAGATGTACTAGTTACAGTTTTCTTAACACAGACTTACTCCTACAAAACACAATTGCCCAATTTGATAATTTTCCTCTCAAAAACACATTTTGTTAAATATGTACTAACTCTCCATTTCAAAACAGAACACATCTTTCTCTGCACACACTAACTTTACCAAAACACTGGAAATCTGACTCAAAATGAAATTATTCTGTCAAAGAATAACACTTGTTTTCACTTCACAAGGTATATGCAGTCAATCAAAGTCCATCAGGTTTCAAAATACTGGCTATTGTTGACATTAAAAAAACTGCATAGACTTTTATGTTTCAGGTAACATGCAATCCACCTTTTACACAAAATGTCTTAGATGGGAACTGAATGTCCACATGTACAGTAATGTTCACATTCAAACGCATTCCAGTAAAAAGCAAATCAGTTATTTTTTTCTTTACTGTTTATTAAAGGAGGTACAGTAGAAACACAATATAATAAACCAGAAAAAGTTTTAAAGTATTGCTTACAGTGAACAAAATATCATATATAAGAGCATTATGAAAAACAAAAAACAAAACAAAAAACAAAACAGCAAAAATCCCAAATAAGATTAAAGTTAATTAAAAAGTTAAAATTAATGTATCTAATCCCTGCGATCTTCAGGGTTATGCCACATGTTTTCATCAACATCACATCTGATTTCATCCAAGGTGATGCACCTGGGATAAAACCGCTTGGTTTGTCGGATCTACCCTTGGCAATCTTGAACTGTGATGTCCCTGCAGCCAGCATCCATGGCTTCAAGGAGGCACATCTGGTCATGTGGCTGATGGTCATAAACCTTCCACCACAATGCAGAAAAGAACTCCTCTATGGGGTTGAGGAAATGTGAATAGGGTGGAAAGAAGAGACTTACCAGTCTTGGGTGGACTTCAAACCATGCTGTTATAGCTTGCGAATGATGGAAAGCAACATTGTCCCAGGTAATTACAAAGGTCCTCATATTTTCACCCTCCTGATCCTGCTCTGGTACCAGGCGCTGGTGGAGATCATTGAGAAAGGTAAGGAGGCGCTCGGTATTATAGGGTCCAACCTGACATCTGTGAAGGAGTAGTCCTGCACTTGCCATTGCTGCACACGGTAATGTTTGCCCCTCTCTGTCCTGGCACATCAACTGTGGTCCTTTTTCCAATTATATTTCGTCCATGTCGACACATTTTGGATAGATTGAATCCTGCCTCATCCATGTAAAAGAATTCATGAGGGGCCTGGTTGGCCTTCAATTCCATAACTCTCTGAAACCAAGTTTGTGTATATCATGTCATTACTGTATACCATACTGTACTGTAACCTATTACTGTGTAGTTTACCTACTTGCAAAGTGCAAAGCTTATAGAACTGGACATTGAATAGAATATACACTATACCTGGACATATTGTTGTCGTAGCTTCTTGACTCTCTCACTGTTCCTCTCAAAGGGAACAGTGTAGATCATCTTCATCCGCACTCTGTGTTTGGACAATGTCCTTGTAATGGTTGTTTGGCTGATGCTTTCTATATTGCCAAATATCTCATGGTCCTCCAGAATTCTAGTTTTAATTTCATGCAGTTTTATTGCATTATTTGCAACAACCATTTCTACAATGGCAAGCTCTTGATCATTATTGAGGAGCTATCCTCTTCCCCCAGAGTGTGAAAGACGTTGCATTCTTAATAGGGGAAAAAATCAACGTATGCATTATTGACATGTCAAGTGAGAATAGAAACAATCCATGTAAAATGCACCTCTCCCTGGAGCTGGTCTTCTCCCTGGGCCCCTTGCTCTTCCTCTTCCACGTCCAGACATTACAGTGTTTGTCTTTTTCTGTTTCTGTTTCCAAAAACATCACTCCTCAAAGTCCTCATTTTCTAGTAATAGAAAAAATAACCCCTGCCACTGAGTCTAAGCCAGACTGGAATCAGCTGTGGTTGGCCCAATTCACCCAACATAAATCAGCTGTGTGTTAATTATTCAATTGTTTGTTTATTATCAGCTGAGATATATTGTTTTTGAACTGATATCTTTGCAGAAGCAGAGGTTTTTATACTGTATCTAAGAATTGGAATATTGTTTTTGCTATTGTGGGATGTGAGTTAACATTCGTGAATACTACAAAAACAATCCATAATTTTGTTGGGAGGTATAGCTTGTCCTTTAGAGCGTGTCCTGGTCCTGCTGGGACCTATGAGGGCGTTTATATATTTTGAATATTTGTTGTCTCACTCTGTTCTGACCTTGTGGTGTCATTTGTTTATGACCAATTCTTATGATCATCGTATTCTTTGCTTTGACCAAGAAATGTCCTGAACACAGACACTCTGTGACAGTTAGTTTTCTGTAATTTCGATAATTCTTTTCCATTTTAAACACATCAACCCTCCTGTAAACACATCAACCTTCACATCTGTTCTCTGCTTTTGGTTTTTATAGACAACACCAAATACTATACCTTTGTTTTGTATCAATGCTCTCAGTCTGTCTCAGTAAAGAGTTTTGCTGTTCAGTCACCGCCTCTGTCTGGTTCATATGATACTGTTTTCCCTGATATCAGCTCAGAATTAGCGGCAGTGTAAATCAGAGTTCTTCTCTAAATACAAGTAAAAAAATAAATTCTACCATCAGTGTTTGATTAATGTTTAAAACCAGATTTCATGCTGCAGTCTACAAATATAACAACAGAGAGCTCTGTTTTCATAGGGAAAGCAGTTTTACATAAAACCACACACACACACACACACACACACACACACACACACACACACACACACACACACACACACACACACACCTGCTTCCCAAACAGATGAACAAGTAAGAGGATCTTCATGATCTATAATGTTTGGATCTGTAGCTCCTCCACTTCAGCACGTCTGTTTGTGTTAATGATTCTTGATGACATGAGGGCAGTGATGATGTATAATGATGATGATGATATGATGATGAAGATGATGTGTTTTAAGAATCAATATAAATCTCATGGAATTAATAATAACAGACCATAATAAATGTTAATCTATGATTGTTGCAAAAACAAACATTCTATTTTTAAATTGTTTATTGATAATATTAATGTATAACCCTATAGCCCATAAGTACAGATATAGTAATAGAAGACAACAAAATAAGTAAATATATCTAAATAGAGAGAAGAATAAAAGGACAGTAATAGTGTCAAGGTCATTATATCTGACTGTTCTAAGTACACACAGTTGTATTTACAGGTTCTGTTACATTCTCTCTCTTCTATATAGGATTTATTCTTTACTACGACACACTGATGTATTAAACCCAGTATATGAACAGACCCTCTTTTACTTTCCCCTTATTTCTGTGTTCAGTGGCAGCTTGCAGCAAAAGCTGAACATATTAAATAATAATTATTTGAAAAAACATTAAAACTAATGTTAAATTTAAGATGAAGTCAAAGTGGTTGTGTCACAAACTGAGCAATAAACTGAGATGTTTGTTCTTCTACTTCTAATTAATCTTGTTCTCTACCGCCCCCTACTGATTAAAGCTTAAATATTGAAGGTTAAATACGTTTCAGTCAGTTTACAATCTGCTGGACTTGAAGGTGAACATTTAGATGTTACAGATCATCTTTTTTCTTCTTGAAGATGTTTCCATCTGGCTGCACCCTCCAGGTCACTGTGGTGTTCATGCCATATTCTTTCAGTTTCTTCTTCATCTGATGAGCAGAATTAGGATTTATTCATTTAAATTAAAAAGAAAAAAGTTTTCACCCATAAAAGAGGAATTAATAAAAGGAGTGAATGACAGAAATATGAACAGATGAGCAGTGATAACATTGATGTTAAAACACAAACTTTCTCCAAATTTCAAAGACGTCCTGAGACTCACCTGCTCTAAAATGGATGACTGAACAGCAGGATCAAACACACTGCCATCAGACTTCACCTGCAGTCTCACTATCCGATTCGTCATGTAAACTGTGAAATATACAAACACACACACACACAAACACACACACACACACACACACACACACACACACACACACACACACACACACACACACACACACACACACACACACACACAGAGTAGTTGAATTTCCTTTCCTAAAAGTCTAATTTGAACGGCCTCCACATTCTTCTCCTTGTACTGTCAGTTACTCCTGAATTAAATAAATAATACATTTTACATTTTTTATCGGATAAGCGGTAGAAAATGAATGAGTGAGAGAGAGTACATTTATTTATTTATTTTTGTTATTAATTAAAATAAGTGTATTGAATAAAATAATTCTTTGAGTAATTCATTTGCTATCAAGAATATTAATAGCAAAAGCCAAGAAAAACACAAGACTCACTGGAATGACAGAAAAAAGGATACGGGTAGGTGCAGGTTGCATCATAGAACAATCCGTTATTAACCACTGCACAGTCCTCATTGCCATAATCATTACTAGGGTATCCAGGAGCCCATGGTAGGTTTGAAGCGATGGTTCCATCTGACCACTTCCATGTGTCTCTGTAGAGCCCAATCCAGGAATCACCCTGGATGTTCCTCACCTGCGCTAACATGTTTTGATCTGAACTGTTAAGAGCGCTGGCCAAATCTGTGTGATGTTCTCTACAGTAAGCCTGAGCTTGAGGCCAGGACAGAGGTGTAGTGATGCCAATAAACCGGGCAGCACCACTGAAATTAGCTGTGGGGAAAAGATAAATGTCATGTCTCAGTCATCTGTCTGTACAGGAAACATGACACCAAAATACAACCAAAATGTGAAAAACCAGTATCATTATATTCACTCACCATTATAGCAGATGAAGGGTCTTAGTAATGTACATGGAATATCCCTCCATCCAGTACCAGTACTTATGATACCACATTCTTCTTTTCCACCGAGATTATTAGGCTGTCCAGGGTACCAGCAGGTATAAGTGACATTCTTCAGTGGGAGGTCGTTTAAGGACCAGCGCCAGCTATTGATATCATTGTATAATCCGACCAAGGCATATGTTGCCAGATTTTTGTCTGCTGTTTCCTTCTTCAATCTTAGCCAATCAGTATCACTTATGACTGTTGCCAGATCATCGTATATCACCCTGCAGTAATTCTGTGCAACAGGCCATGTCGCCCCTGTCATTATCAGGTCATATTTGTGAAGGACGGTTTGCAGGATAGCAACTGGGACCAGTCCTGTTGGTGACATTTTATTTTTTCAACACAAAGTAAAACTATTTGACTAATTATAAAATAATTAAATATAATAAAATTAAAAAAAAATAAAAAATAATATTTATTTATTAAATGATAATAATGACAGGTATATACTTAACTCTTTGATATATGTTTATATTGACTTGTTTAATTCTCATTAAATTCTTCAAATAAAAAAATGGAAACTCCACACGTTTGTAAAATTATAATAAGATTTAAATATATAATATTTATACATCTAATATTAATTTGTGTAATATTAATTATTATCAGGGTTTGAAATTAACACTGGGTAAAAATCAGCTGTAGCATGCTGTCAAATCACTAGTCAATTTGTCGGCTTACTTTTCATAAATTATATTCACTCATTCATTTCTTGGGGAAGTTCATGTAAGTCAAATCTGTGCAAATACTGAACTCGTGAGTCATCATGAAATATTAAATACTGATTTGCCCATGTAAAAGGACGAGGATGAAAGAAGAAGAGGAGATGGAAGGATGAGGGTTTTTTTCTAAGGTTAGTAGAAGTTATGGCCGGTAACTTAAACATTTAGTAGCCAAATTGGCTGTTGAGTGAAAACGGTCATTTCAAACCCTGATAATAATTTCATAAATTATGCCATTAGTGGTTTATAAAAATAATCTCACCAGTGAGAAGCAGAAGAAGAAAAAGATTCAGCTTCATGATGGACAGCTAGCTGATGGAAATAAAATCTCAATCTTAAATAAATAAATAAATAAATATAAATCTGTAAGTATCAAATACCAAGTGATTTATTTGTGCACCTTTGTAAATGATTATCTAATCAAGTTTACATCATCATCAGGTGTCAGGTTAGGGCCAAAAGCAGTGAGGGATTACAGCACACATCAACCACTGCACACATTCACACCACACACCAAGTCACATCATCACAAACACCTAAACCATGTCTCTGGACACTGAAGCACTAGTATTTAGTAGTAGTATTTTTATATCCAAGTAAAGCACTTGGACTTGGTCTAATGTTTATTGTCCATTGTCTGATCCATGCCATGTTAATGTTTATTCCATGTTTGTTTATTCTGTGCTCATGTTCCATAGACCTGGTGTTTATTCACTTGTTTCAGTCTAAACAACATTTACAAAACTGCCTGTTAATAAAGTATGTTCATGTAATATGTAATAATGTTTATCATCACATCCATTAAGACACTGTACAGACATCACACAATGAAAATTTGGTACCAAATGAAATTCAGTAAAAATTCAGTAATATTTCCTATATCAACATATAATATTTATTTACTTAACTTTCTACAATAGTTCTTCATTAATTAATCAATGTTAATAAATATGCTACATCTTGCTTACTTAATTAAACTCAATGTGCTACATAAATGTTATGTTTCTGTGAAATCTAACAATAAGAACATTAAATCATACCTGTAATATAAAAATCTGAAGGCTGCTGTTTCTTCAGTAGCTCTGTTTTAGATCTTCACTGCTTGTACACAACTCTCTAAAACCTTAGCTGGATACTTCATCTATTTTATCCCTGGAAAGACTCTGACATGTGATGCAGACTGATTTCCATCTTACTTTAACATTCACACAGACTCCAGAGTCCTTATTTCAATAAAACCAAATTCTGCCAAGATTATCCTCAGATTTCAGCACAAAAAATAAATGAAGGAGTTCATCAGGTTACTTTAGTGTTGAATAGCCATGTGATAATAATCAGATCTAACATTCAGCATGTACAATATGATCATAGCTGCTTTATAAAATAATCACTGTCTCTTCTTGCTAACTAGGAGGCAGCATTTTAGGGCAGTGAGATAAAATCCAACCCATTGGGAAACCAGGTGGGAATGTAGAGGCATCATAATGATTTAAAAATGATGGGTCTACAAAGGAGCTCCATAGTATTGTAATCCTAAAGGAAGACCTGATGTGTTAAAGGACAGAAGAAGGTCAGATCAGGATTCTTACACCTTTCCTTATTAGGAGAAGTGCACTATGAAGATTTGAATGTATTTTCTTAGCAAATAAAGAGTAGGACTGCTCCCCAGTGTGGGATTAATGTGAAAAACAAGTCTACAACTATAAAATAAGGAGCACTGCTTTCCATAGGAAAAGAAGTGTTATCTAAGACCAGCATTCGGTGTCAAGAATCTAAATGTCACAAAAAGAGTCTCTTGTTACACAGTTGTGGAAAATTGTTCAAATTAAACACTAGATTAAATTCAAATATAAGTGAAAAACTGTATACAGTATATTTACACATTTTCAGTAGTCAGAGTGCCAGAGCTGGGATTTGGAGTCATTACCTCTG
>NW_025926946.1:0-2335 GCF_022655615.1 Tachysurus fulvidraco
TGTGGGTTTGTGCAGTGTTAATGTGTTGTTGTGGGTTTGTGCAGTGTTAATGTGTGTTGGTGTGTGTTAGTGCAGTGTTACTGTGTGTTAGTGCAGTGTTACTGTGTGTTAGTGCAGTGTTACTGTGTGTTGTGTGTTTGTGCAGTGTTACTGTGTGTTGTGTGTTTGTGCAGTGTTACTGTGTGTTGTGTGTTTGTGCAGTGTTACTGTGTGTTGTGTGTTTGTGCAGTGTTAATGTGTGTTGTGTGTTTGTGCAGTGTTACTGTGTGTTGTTGTGTGTTTGTGCAGTGTTACTGTGTGTTGTGTGTTTGTGCAGTGTTACTGTGTGTTGGTGTGTGTTAGTGCAGTGTTAATGTGTTGTTGTGTGTTTGTGCAGTGTTACTGTGTGTTAGTGCAGTGTTAATGTGTGTTGGTGTGTGTTAGTGCAGTGTTAATGTGTGTTTGTGCAGTGTTACTGTGTGTTGGTGTGTGTTTGTGCAGTGTTAGTATGTCGGTGAGTGTTAGTGCAGTGTTAATGTGTGTTAGTGTGTGTTGGTGTGTGTTAGTGCAGCGTTACTGTGTGTTAGGTCAGTGTTACTGTGTGTTAGTGCAGTGTTAATGTGTGTTGGTGTGTGTTAGTGCAGTGTTAATGTGTGTTAGTGCAGTGTTAATGTGTGTTGGTGTGTGTTAGTGCAGTGTTAATGTGTGTTAGTGCAGTGTTAATGTGTGTTGGTGTGTGTTAGTGCAGTGTTAATGTGTGTTAATACAGTGTTAATGTGTGTTGGTGTGTGTTTGTGCAGTGTTACTGTGTGTTGTTGTGTGTTTGTGCAGTGTTAATGTGTTGTTGTGGGTTTGTGCAGTGTTAATGTGTGTTGGTGTGTGTTAGTGCAGTGTTACTGTGTGTTGGTGTGTGTTAGTGCAGTGTTACTGTGTGTTAGTGCAGCGTTACTGTGTGTTAGTGCAGCGTTACTGTGTGTTAGTGCAGTGTTACTGTGTGTTGGTGTGTGTTAGTGCAGTGTTACTGTGTGTTAGTGCAGTGTTACTGTGTGTTAGTGCAGTGTTAATGTGTGTTGGTGTGTGTTAGTGCAGTGTTAATGTGTGTTAGTGCAGTGTTAATGTGTGTTAGTGCAGTGTTAATGTGTGTTGGTGTGTGTTAGTGCAGTGTTACTGTGTGTTAGTGCAGTGTTACTGTGTGTTAGTGCAGTGTTACTGTGTGTTAGTGCAGTGTTACTGTGTGTTAGTGCAGTGTTACTGTGTGTTAGTGCAGTGTTACTGTGTGTTAGTGCAGTGTTACTGTGTGTTAGTGCAGCGTTACTGTGTGTTAGTGCAGTGTTAATGTGTGTTAGTGCAGTGTTAATGTGTGTTGGTGTGTGTTAGTGCAGTGTTAATGTGTGTTAATGCAGTGTTACTGTGTGTTGGTGTGTGTTAGTGCAGTGTTAATGTGTGTTAATACAGTGTTAATGTGTGTTGGTGTGTGTTAGTGCAGTGTTACTGTGTGTTAATACAGTGTTAATGTGTGTTGGTGTGTGTTTGTGCAGTGTTACTGTGTGGTGTTGTGTGTTTGTGCAGTGTTACTGTGTGTTGGTGTGTGTTTGTGCAGTGTTACTGTGTGTTGTTGTGGGTTTGTGCAGTGTTAATGTGTGTTGGTGTGTGTTAGTGCAGTGTTACTGTGTGTTAGTGCAGCGTTACTGTGTGTTAGTGCAGTGTTACTGTGTGTTAGTGCAGCGTTACTGTGTGTTAGTGCAGTGTTAATGTGTGTTAGTGCAGTGTTACTGTGTGTTGGTGTGTGTTAGTGCAGTGTTACTGTGTGTTAGTGCAGTGTTACTGTGTGTTAGTGCAGTGTTACTGTGTGTTGGTGTGTGTTAGTGCAGTGTTAATGTGTGTTAGTGCAGTGTTAATGTGTGTTGGTGTGTGTTAGTGCAGTGTTACTGTGTGTTAGTGCAGTGTTACTGTGTGTTAGTGCAGCGTTACTGTGTGTTAGTGCAGTGTTAATGTGTGTTAGTGCAGTGTTAATGTGTGTTAGTGCAGTGTTAATGTGTGTTGGTGTGTGTTAGTGCAGTGTTACTGTGTGTTGTGTGTTTGTGCAGTGTTACTGTGTGTTGGTGTGTTTGTGCAGTGTTACTGTGTGTTGTGTGTTTGTGCAGTGTAAATGTGTGTTGGTGTGTGTTAGTGCAGTGTTAATGTGTGTTAATACAGTGTTAATGTGTGTTAATACAGTGTTAATGTGTGTTAATACAGTGTTAATGTGTGTTGGTGTGTGTTAGTGCAGTGTTACTGTGTGTTAGTGCAGTGTTAATGTGTGTTGGTGTGTGTTAGTGCAGTGTTAATGTGTGTTAATACAGTGTTAATGTGTGTT
>NW_025926947.1:0-591 GCF_022655615.1 Tachysurus fulvidraco
ACTTCATGAGCAGAATAGTGACATTTACCTGGATCATGTCTATTTATTATTTAAGAGGTTAAAATGTATTTCTTACAGGATGGTAAGAATTAAGTTTCCTGAGTGAGATTTAATCTTGTGTGTTTTGTGTGTCTAAAATGTGCTGTGTTCATTAATAGATTGGACATTTTCCATATTTATGTCATGTTCTTTTTCTGTTCCCTTTTTAGTGCTGATTTCACTCATACCAGTGGTACAGGCTCAAGGTGAGTTATATATAGTTTATCTTTATATTGTCTCCTTATTTAATTTGTTTTAGTGCTAAGAAGGTTGTGTATAATTAGTTAATTTGTTCCCTGTTTATTTACTAATCATTTGGGAAGTCGTGGCCTTGGGAAGTCGTGGCCTAATGGTTAGAAAGTCTGACTCGTAACCCAAAGGTTGTGGGTTCGAGTCTCGGGCAGGCCACGACTGAGGTGCCCTTGAGCAAGGCACCGAACCCCCCAACTGCTCCCTGGGCGCCGCAGCATAAATGGCTGCCCACTGCTCTGGGTGTGTGTTCACGGTGTGTGTGTGTTCACTGCTGTGTGTGTGCACTTTGGATGGGTTAAA
>NW_025926948.1:0-7823 GCF_022655615.1 Tachysurus fulvidraco
CGGCATGTCCCACTTTGATCTCCGGCGCGTGAGCAGGTGTAACAGGTCCTTTGATGCACTGCGCGCGCGTCTTTATCCGTGAGTGTGTGTCCGTGTGTGTATGTGGGAGCGCGTTTTGTTTAGTGTTGTGTTTTGTTGTTGTTGTATTTTTACTCACCCTCCCGCAGACAGAGCAGCACCACTAACACGCTCAAGCCCAACACCGGCATCCTGTGAGTATGTTACGGAGCCCCCGGCAGCTCGCGCGCACCGTCCATAGCGCTCTGTGTACCAGCGCGCGATGATTTCCCTCCTGCAGCAGCCTACAGTGGGAAGAACGGCGCAGGAGAGCGTCACGTGACCGCAGGAAGACGAGTGGGGGGCGGGCTGCTTTTTGGAGGACGACGTCTGACTTTTTATTTTATTTTATTCTCATTTATGTACAGAAATCAGAGTAAGAACGACACTGACATAAAAAACTAAACATTCCTGTATATCACTCTGATATTGGCTGCGTCTCAAACCGAGATATCTGTGCTTATTACACACTAAACAGTCCACTGTCCACTAGACCAGGACACTCCTGTTATCCCTGCATCACTACTGAGCACTGTGCTGCACAACACAAGCAGAAACCCATCAGTGATACAATCAGAACAAAGCTACACACAGACAGAGAAATAAAGTTCCTCATGTGGAAAAAATCTACGTTTCATGTGTGATTATGTCAGTAATAAGTTCTGACATGAGAATCACGAGGAAGTACAAGACCAAAGGTACGTCCATAAATGTTAACTTAAACAAATACATGAAAATAACTGTGTGGAAATCACATAAAAATAACGACCATGAAAAGACTATGAGAACATGCAGCTAGCTCAAACAGCTACTGTAATCTGAGTTAGTGCGAATGGTTTGGTCATGTAGAGAGACAGAGACAGACTGACCTCTGGACATGAGAGGGGTGAGACAGACAGAGTGAGACAGAAACGGTGTAGTCCTGATTAAAGTCTCCTTAATAACCTTTCACAAACACTCAGGAGAATGATGTCAACTCGGGGAGCGGCATCACACTCTCCGCAACCCTCACGGCCCCTCATTTATCAATCTGACATACACACGCGCGTGCACACACAAACATACAAACACACACACACACACACACACACACACACACACACACACACACACACACACACACACTGCAATAGAGATGCAGGTGTGTAGTCAATCGAAGCTCTTTAAAAAATTGTATTTCTTCACGTCAACCTCGTAATAGCATAAAACCATGAATAGCTGAACAGCCAATTGTTAGCGAACAAAGATTTAATTATGTAGCTTACATTATTTGTGATTTTATTTAAGAGTGTAGCTAACATTTTGTCGAATAAGGTTATTTTATAATGTGGACTGTTTAAGGGTGTGGTCTTGCTTTTTGTGGCTTGTTTACGGCATAATTAACTCGACTTGAGTGGTCATCCGCAGTAGAACTACATACTATGTTCCAGTGAGACTATTAAAGGCTGTACTGGATACAGGCCATGGGAGGAACGGAGTCCTAGAAACTGCAGACCCATTTCTACCACACTGAAGTTAATTAGTTTCTGAAAACAGCATGTTATTGACATTGTGAAGTTTTCTGTAAGGATACATTTCTTTATGTATAAAAGGAGTCTTCAGTGTCATCTTTAGGACAGACTAGTTTACACCTTGTTTCTGTGTTATTTATTTATTTATTTATTTATTTATTTATTTATTTATTTATTTATTTCATTGTCTTGTGAAAGCTCATAGTTTTCATAGTTTTATGAAGGAATGACTGTTTATTGCTGCTACAGTATTAAGTTATGCATGGACCTTCCTTCCTCTAAGAATTACTCACTGCTCCTGATGAAGACAGCCTTCTATTAACAGCCAAAAGATTAAATTTTTTGCCTAAAGATGTTCTTCATTGGATAGTCAATGTAGCCAGGGCACCAGATATAGTGATATCACAGATTTACAGATATAATCTTATGGTCTTGGCCAAGCATAGGTTCTTCTGAGGATTATAATCCGACTGTGTTCTCTCTGCATTGAGTCGTCATCCAGGGTTCACAATTTAGAGACAGACCCTTCTCTGTTCTGTTCTAGACAATAAAGACACTTATGTACGAATGCTGTTCATAGACTTTAGTTCAGCATTCAGTACAATCATCCCTCAGCACCTGATTGGGAAGCTGAGCTGCTGGGACTAAACACCTCCCTCCGCAACTGGATCCTGGACTTCCTGACTGGGAACCTCAGTCAGTCCGGATCAGGAAACAGCATCTCCAGCACCACCACACTGACACTGGAGCTCCTCAGGGCTGTGTGCTCAGTCCACTGCTGTTCACTCTGCTGACTCACAAACTGTGCAGCAATACACAGATCGAAATCATTATTAAGTTCACAGATGACACGATTGTGGTGGGTCTCATCAACAAGAACGACGAGTCAGCATACAGGGAGGAGGTTGCCACAACTACTGCCTGGTATAGAGCTAACAACCTTTCTCTGAATGTGGATAAAACTAAAGAGATGGTTGTTGACTTCAGAAGAGCACAGCGCGAACACTCTCTCGCTGAACATCGACGGATCAATCTGTAGGATCGTCAGGAGCACCAAATTTCTTGGTGTTCATCTAGCGGAGAACTTCACCTGGTCACTCAACACCAGCTCCATCACCAAGAAAGCCCAGCATCTCTACTTCCTCCGAAGGCTGAGAAAGGCACATCTCCCTCCCCCATCCTGACCATGTTCTACAGGAGGACCTTTGAGAGCATCCTGAGCAGGCTGCATCACTGTCTGGTTTGGGAACTGTACGATCTCGGATCGCAAAACCCTTGCAGCGGAATGTGAGGACAGCTGAGAAGATCATATCTCTTTTGATCTTACACCACACCCTGCATCCGCAAAGCCAACAGCATTGTGGATGATCCCACACACCCCTCACACACACTCTTCACCCCACACACTCTTCACACACCACTCTTCACCCCACACACCCCTCACACACACTCTTCACCCCTCCTGCGTCCGGAAAAAGGTACCGAAGCATTCGAGCCTCACGACCAGACTGTGTTTACAGTTCTTCCCACAAGCCATCAGACTTCTCAATAACTGAAACTGAAACTGTACTGAGACAACATACACACACACATCTGTATGGACTGCACAGACACACACATAAAACACACACACTGTTTTGCACACTTTTCTGCTGTTTTTGCACATATGTACAATCTCTCAGCCATTTGCTGTTTTGTTTTTTTTTTGCACAACTCTATATATAATCCAAAGGACCTGCTGCTAAGAAACTGTGTTCATTCTAATGTTACTGCACGAAATATTGTGTGAACATCAGATTTACATACAGTATACACACACAGTATACACACACAGTATTACACACAGTAACACACACAGTATACACACACAGTATACACACACAGTATACACACAGTATACACACACAGTATACACACAGTACATACTCACAGAAAACACACAGTAAACACACACACAGAATAAACACACACAGTATAAACACACAGTATACACACACAGTATACACACACAGTATACACACAGTATACACACACAGTATACACACACAGTACACACACACACACAGTATACACACACACACACACACACACCGGTCGGTCGGCACTGTTTCTGTTTACTGTTTATTGTCTTTTGTGTATTGTATTTTTTGTACTTTTTGTATTGTCTTGTAACTTTATGTCTGCACTGTCTTTTGTCTTGCACTGTCTTGTTTGTCTTGTCCTGCATTGTCTTTTGTCCTGCACTGTCTTGTTTGTCTTGTCCTGCACTGTTTGCACCAGGTTGCACAGTTGCACTTTATGTGGCTAAGACTACTTACATGTCCTTATCCCTGTCTTTGTTTTATGTAACACCCTGATCCTGGAGAAACGTTGTCTCATGTCACTGTGTACTGTAACAGCTATATATGGTGTAATGACAATAAATGAACTTGTGGTGGAATGAACTTACAATCGATGTCAGAACATCTAAGTTACTGGCTGTCTTCAAATGACAGAAGACCTACTGTACCTCTTCCATTCACTGATAGAGACTTCAAAGCACTTGTATATGTCACTCTGGAGAAAGGAGTCTAAAGGGGAACCTCATCCTCATCTGGGTGACACTGGGAGTGTGATTATATAACCTCATCCTCATCTGGGTGACACTGGGGGTGTGATTATATAACCTCATCCTCATCTGGGTGACACTGGAGGTGTGATTATATATATACAGTCTGATAAATGTTGTAGTGATGTAAAACACCACATGGAGTTCAGATCTCCTCTTTAGTATAGCAGGGTCTAACTGGAGCTGGTAGATCTCTAGATGTCTCAGGATCCTTAGAGTCTGCCTCATATCAGTGGAGGTCCTAAATCTTCATGGCACAGACGACGATCAGAGCTGGTACAATAAATATATAAACACAACAATTTGTTGTAGTAACGGATTAGAACAAAACTAGATCATAGTGAATGTAGATCTTTTAATCTGAAGCTAGGACTGTTAAATTTACACAGGTTTAATACATGGTGATTTCTGTAGCATTAAATAAGCTGCCCAGATACAGTTATTATCGATTTTTATTTTTTTTGCATGTTTGTCACTCTTTAATGTTTCAGATCATGCAGTTTGTAAATGAAGGGTTTACTTGTGTGAAAAAGTGTTTGCAGACCAAAATTACCCCAAGATCTAAATGTCAATGACCCTAAACAAACTAAGGTAATTTTCGGTGTTCCGCAAGGTTCTGTTTTAGGCCCATTGCTTTATCCTCTATATATGCTACCCCTTGGTGTAATTGTTTGTTAACATGGTATTAGCTTCCACTGTTTACACTGATGACACACAGCTGTATGTTTCAGCTCAGTCAGATGTGAGACACCACATTAATAAGACTGAAGATTGTGTGAAGGACATCAGACAGTGGACACTTACTAACTTCCTCCTGTTTAACTCTGACACACAGAAGATCTTGTACCAGGACCACAGACAGTCAGAAGTAAGCTTTCTGATTACAGAGTAACTCTGGATGGTCTTTCTATTACACCATGTGCAGCAGTAAAAGACCTCGGTGTGATTATTGATACCGGTCTCTCAACTGAAGCTCACATAAATAATACCACAAGGGTAGCCTTCAGTATTACTAAGATCAGAAATATGATGTCATGACATGATGCAGAAAACACTAGGTCATGTATTTGTTACCTCTAGGTTGGATTATTGTAATACTTTACTGTCTGGATGTTCAGTAGGAGCAGAAACAAGCTCCAGTTAGAATGCATCACCCCTGTCTTCCCAGTCAATTTTTGTATTGATTATAAAATACTCTTACTGACCTGTAAAACATTTAATGGTCACACAAGTTATCTTTTGTTTTTTTTTTATGATCCATCACACCTACATCGATCAACAGGTGCAGGATATTTGGTAGTACCCTCGAGTACAAAAGTCTCCAGCAGGGGGAAAAACTTTTTCTCACAGAGCCCCAGACTTCTAATTAGTGTTTCAGGACTCAGACACAGTCTCAGTGTTTAAGTCCAGGATAAAAACACATCTGTTTAGTTTAGATTTTTATGAATAGCTTTTTTAGGTAAAGGAGCAGATCTGGGGGGTTCATGGTTACAGAGTGTTTGGTGAACTGGGATGTCTGGATGTTGTCTCTTTACCACCATCACAAGTCTCTCAGGTCTACAGACTGTGGAGCGGTGAGACGCTTTACATCCCAGGAAGTCCTCATGTCTGTGTCACCTTCTGGCTCTAGACTTTTAGTTATGATGTCATAGTGAGTCTTGCTGGATAATGTACATGATCCTTTATATAACTCTGTTGGTATAACTAACTGTAGTGATAACTCTTGTCTCTGTTTTTAAATTAAGGAATATGATGCTGTAAATAAAAACAGAAAAGCAACTAGGAACAAGTAACAATGTGCTGATTGAAGTATTACGTGTTGTAGTGAAGCACTAAAATGATGGGACAAAAGATCAGTGAAGCACAATTAAAGAGTAAAGTACCAGAAAATCTGATTAAAATAGTAGAAATATCAACTGAAATAATCTAATACTCTAATTCTAATAATTATAAAAAAGAAACACTTTCTTCATCAAACATGGTGTTAAGAAGAAGCTGCTTAGGAACCAGGTATGACAGAAAGACAAACAAAGTGAAGATACCAGGGCACAAAGAACCATGTGCAGAGAAAACATGGAGCATCAGATAGGGGAGAAAGAGCAGGGCAATAAAAGAATTATTATCAGAATATTTTGTTTTTATTAAATGTAAATCCCTCAGCACTGCTGCCCGGGGCGCTGTACACTGCGTCTTGTATTAGATTTATCTAAAGATTTCATTTTCATGTTCGGCCACAGTGAGGTGAGGTGAGGTCTGAAACAGGATTCGTCTAAGGAGCATTTCCCTTATTTACACCACTACAGAACACCACTAAAGAACAACCACTAAAGAACACCACTACAGAACACCACTACCAGAACACTACAGAACACCACTAAAGAACACCACTACAGAACACTACAGAACACTACAGAACACCACTACAGAACACCACTACGAACACCACTAAAGAACACCACTAAAGAACACTACAGAAGACCACTACAGAAGCCACTACAGAACACTACAGAACACCACTACAGACACTACAGAACACACTACAGAATGACACTACAGAACACCACTACAGAACACCACTACAGAAACACCACTACAGAACACTACAGAAACACCACTACAGAACACCACTACAGAACCACTACAAGAACAGCACTAAAGAACACCACTACAGAACACCACTACAGAACACCACTAAAGAACACCCACTACAGAACACCACTAAAGAACACCACTAAAGAACACCACTACAGAACACCACTACAGAACACCACTAAAGAACACCACTAAAGAACACCACTACAGAACACCACTACAGAACACCCCTAAGAACACCACTACAGAACACCACTACAGAACATCACTACAGAACACCAATAAAGAACACCACTAAAGTTAAATATATTAGTGGAACAAACACATACTTTTGAGGCTGGTGCTCTTTATAAACATTTTATTTATATTTTGTTACTGCCACAGAATATGAGGTTTGTATGGCAATTAGTCTGCAATTATAGTGTGCCTTATAATTCACCACCTTCAGATGTGTGTGTGTGTGTGTGTGTGTGTGTGTGTGTGTGTGTGTGTGTGTGTGTGTGTGTGTGTGTGTGTGTGTGTGTGTCTTGGCTGTGGGTGATTTTACGCTAGCTGCGTCTCATCAGTCATTCGGCCAGCTTTAAATACTGGTAGGAAAATATCGCATGACACGCCAGGGCAAACGGATCGAACGCAATTAGACACAGCACTAATCTGAGTTATAGCAGGAAGGAGACACACACACAAACACACACACACCACACCACTAAAACACACACACACAGACACACACACACCACACAAACACACACACACAAACACACACACAGATTATGCACGCCTTCCTACAGGCTCTCTCACACCCAAATAGAATGCAAAAAACACACAAACACACACACACACACCACACACACACACACACACACACCACACACACACACACACACAAGTACCTCATAAGGTTTCTGCAACCAGAAAGTAATTATGTATAAAGTGTGTAGTAGGTGATTACTTTATAAATGAACTTCACTTAGAAGGACACACTGCAGTACAAAGTCATAATGTAATGAAGCCCACTGTTCTGAAACAGTAAAACACACACACACACACACACA
>NW_025926949.1:0-2500 GCF_022655615.1 Tachysurus fulvidraco
GTCTGTTTATTGTCTTTTGTGTATTGTATTTTGTGTAATGTCTTGTAATTTTTTTTGTTTGCAACCTCATCTCTGTCTTGTTATCATTAAAATGGAGAAAATTCATTGCCATCCAAGTTTTAACATCATCAAGACATGAAAGGAGATGTGTAATGGAGGAACCCTCCTTTTGCTTTACAGGTATATAGATTTGGGTATCATCTGCACAACAATGGAAGGAAATCCCATGGTGTCTAAGGATGTATCCCAGGGAAAGCAAAAAAAGCACAACAAGTAATGGCCCCAGAGCCCGAACCCTGGGAGCAGAGGAGGATTCTAAACCACCTAGACCAACAGAAAAAGTTCTATTTGTTAATGGTAGGGTCTCCGATTTTTGAGAAATGCTTCAGAAATCTGAGTCGGGCCGAAAACTAAACAAAAAACAAAACAAACATGTAGCCAATGAGCAGAAAGGGGCGGGTCTTGTCAACATGTGCGGAGAAACCTTAATAAGGCCGACTGTGGCATGCAGTGTTTTAAAGCCAGACTGGAAAACCTCCAGGATGTCATTTTCATCCAGAAATGATTTCAATTGTATATAGACCATTTTTTCTAAGACCTTAGAAAGAAAGAGCAGTCTGGAGATATGTCTAAAGTTAGCTAGTACAAAGTGATGTAAACCAGGTTTCTTAATATATGGTTGTGCTAATGCATCTTTAAAACCAGTAGGAACCACACCAGAAGATAAGCTGTTATTAATGATACTGAGAGCCAATTGCCCTATACAAGGGAAAACCTCTTTAAACAATCAAGGGGGGGACAGCATCATGGTGGGAACCTGAGGGGTTAATATGACACACCACATCCTCTAATTGTGACCGTTACCGCTTGAAAGCAATCAAAAACAACACAACATGGAACAAATAAATGCGTGTCATATAAGGCACATATTGTAACTTAACCATATTAATGTAAAAAAAGCAGTAAAATAATAGAGAAACTACACATGTAGCCTTACGTAGGCTATAAATTGGCATTTAACTGCAGAAATAGTGTAAAATACATATAAAATACAAATAAATGTTCTGTGTTCTGTATGGTGTGTACCGTTAGCTCGATGCCTGAAGCCGGCCTTTCTGACCCTCAAACACATCTGTCTAATATAAAACCCAAATACAACCCCTAACTGGAGCTGCCAAAAGAAAGAAAAAAAAACAATGAAAAAACAATGAAAGAGTAAGTTATATATAATGAGTTCTTACTGGGAGTTTGCATGTTCTCCCCGTGTCTCGGGGGGTTTCCTCCGGGTACTCCGGTTTTCTCCCCCGGTCCAAAGACATGCATGGTAGGTTGAATGGCATCTCTGGAAAATTGTCCCTAGTGTGTGATTGCGTGAGTGAATGAGAGAGTGTGTGTGTGCCCTGGGATGGGTTGGCACTACGTCCAGGGTGTATCCTGCCTTGATGCCCGATGACGCCTGAGATAGGCACAGGCTCCCCGTGACCCGAGGTAGTTCGGATAAGCGGTAGAAAATGACTGAGTGAGTGAGAGAGAGTTCATACTGAAACACACTGCAGATGTCACTGCTGTTGAGGTCATCAAGTAGGTGGCTGATGTTGTCGGGTGAATGTTTCTGCTCAATTGTAAATATAAGATTGCGAACATCATGGACATGTTAATACCCTTTAAACCTAGGCCACGATTGAAACAAGACTCTAATCATTTTTGTATACATAGGTTTAGCGTCAACGAATGAATGAACGTTAAACTGAACCACCTATCTGTATAGGTATTTGTATCTCTTTAAAACACATCTGTTCATTTGGAGGAATATAAATATATGTATATGTTCATGGGCTAGGTCAGGTATGAGGAGACAGGAGGCACGCTTGAACAACTTTGTCTTATGGATTCTTCATTTTTACTATTTTTTATTTATTTCAGCAGTTTCTCTCTCTCTCTCTCTCTCTCTCTCTCTCTCTCACACACACACACACACACACACACACACACACACACACACACACAAACACACACCTGGGATACTTTGCACTCATTTTTCCCACCCTCCATTCACAAACCAACACTCAACCATGATCCCAATTTCAAATAACCACCCCCTACCTGGCCTGTGAACCACCCAAATGGCTGAAGTGCCAGATACCATACCAACTGATCCACATGGTGGTGTGGTGCATGCAGTGGACCTACTGGAGCAAGGCATGATCCGTACAGAGGGTGATGGGTCATCCCGGCAGATAGTAAAGGATGGTGAGGACTGCTCATTGGATGGTCACACACACTGGAATTTTAGCCCATAGCCCCTGTCAGTCCACTGCCTGAGCATGCGCAGTTTGTGGTGGGCATGATGTTCGTCTGGTGGATAATGGCTCAGTGAGAGCCAAGGACTCCATGATGGCAAATAATTCACAATGTGCTGGGTTTTGACAAGATTGAGAATAAAAAAAATGACAGACTTCCAGATGTTTTTTGTCATGCTCTTGTGGAATGAAGATATCAA
>NW_025926950.1:0-4404 GCF_022655615.1 Tachysurus fulvidraco
CAGACAGACAGACAGACAGACAGACAGACAGACAGACAGATAGATAGATAGATAGATAGATAGATAGATAGATAGATAGACAGACAGACAGACAGACAGATAGGCAGATAGATAGATAGATAGATAGATAGATAGATAGATAGATAGATAGATAGATAGATAGATAGATAGATAGATAGATAGATAGATAGAGACAGACAGAAAGACAGACAGACAGACAGACAGACAGATAGATAGATAGATAGATAGATAGATAGACAGACAGACAGATAGATAGATAGATAGATAGATAGATAGATAGATAGATAGATAGATAGATAGATAGATAGATAGATAGATAGATAGACAGACCTATGGCTAGACAGACAGACAGACAGACAGACAGACAGACAGATAGATAGATAGATAGATAGATAGATAGATAGATAGATAGATAGATAGATAGATAGATAGTTCAATTCAATTCAAGTTTATTTGTATAGCGCTTTTTACAATAGACATTGTCTCAAAGCAGCTTTACAGAACATAAACATAGAGCAGAAGGTAAGCATAATTAATGATAAAGGAAATAACGAATAATAAAAGATAAGAATTAACAGAATAAAAATTCTAGATTATTATTAGATGTATATAGTTCACAGTGTGTATGTATTTATTCCCCTATGAGCAAGTCTGAGGTGACTCAGGCAGCAGTGGCAAGGAAAAACTCCCTTAAATTGGTAAAGGAAGAAACCTTGAGAGGAACCGGACTCAAGGGGGAACCCATCCTCATATGGGTGACACTGGGGGTGTGATTGTAATATACAGTCAAACAAATGTTGTATTGGTGTGAGGTTCAAGGACTTCTGATCTTCTGAGCACCACAGAGTCTAACTGGAGATGTCTCAGGATTCTTAGAGTCGGCCTCGGCTCAGTGGATGTCCAAAGGCTTCGTCCCACAAAGGACGATGGGAGCTGGTACAGTGTCTGGATGCCTCGGGATGGGTACAAAGAGAAAAGCAGTGGAAAGGGATTAACATATCTGCCGTTCATAAAAATGTGCAGGTCTGATGTACTGGTGCATGATATTATGGGATGTATTATGTGTACGCCTGACTGAAGAGATGAGTTTTTAATCTGCATTTAAACTGGGAAAGTGTGTCTGAGCCCCGAACACTATCAGGAAGACTATTCCAAAGTTTGGGAGCTAAATAAGAAAACGCTCTACCACCTTTAGTAGACTTAGATATTCTGGGAACTAGCAGAAGTCCTGAGTTTTGTGATCTCAGAGAGCGTGAAGGATTGTAACGTGTTAGAAGACTAGTTAGATACATGGGAGCTAAACCATTAAGAGCCTTGTACGTAAGTAGCAGCAGTTTGTAGTCAATTCTATACCTAACAGGTAGCCAGTGTAGAGATGATAACATTGGGGTTAAAGGTCATACTTTCTTGTCCTAGTGAGAACTCTGGCAGCTGCGTTTTGGACTAACTGTAACCTATTTATTAAAGATGCAGGACAACCACCTAGTAATGCATTACAATAGTCCAGTCTAGAGGTCATGAACGCATGAACTAGCTTCTCAGCATCAGATACAGACAGGATGTTTCTCAGCTTGGCAATGTTTCTAAGGTGAAAGAAGGCTGTTTTGGTAGTATGGGCGATATGATTTTTAAAGGACAAGTTACTGTCTAGTATAACACCGAGGTCTTTCACTGTCGAGCTACTTGTAATAGTACATCCCTCTAAATGGGAGTTAAGTTGTGAGAGTTTATGTGCACTGGTTTTTGGACCTATGAGTAGTATTTCAGTCTTATCGGAGTTTAACAATAGAAAGTTGCAGCTCATCCAGTCTTTTATCTCTCTAAGGCACTGAGTTAATTTGGACACTGTGGCTATTTCATCTGGTTTTGATGAGATATATAACTGTGTGTCATCAGCATAACAATGGAAACTAATCCCATGTCTTCTAATAATGTTCCCTAATGGAAGCATGTATATAGAGAAAAGCAGAGGTCCTAGAACTGATCCTTGAGGGACCCCATAATTAACTGGTAGTAAACTGGAGGATTCACCATTTAATTCTACAAAATGGTATCGGTCAGACAGGTAGGATCTAAACCAGCTTAAAGCCTGACCATGAATACCTGTGTAATATTGTAAGCGATCTAGAAGAATGTTGTGATCTATAGTGTCGAATGCAGCACTAAGGTCAAGTAGAACTAATAGTGACATACAGTCTTGGTCCGAAGCTAAGAACAAGTCGTTTGTAACTTTAACAAGTGCAGTTTCTGTGCTATGATGGGGCCTGAAACCTGACTGAAACTCTTCAAGGATGTTGCTCTCCTGTAAGAAGGAGCTCAGTTGAACAGACACAACCTTTTCAAGTATTTTAGACATAAACGGGAGGTGTGAGATAGGTCTGTAATTTGATAGTTCATTAGGGTCTAAGTTAGGTTTTTTGATGAGTGGCCTAATAACTGCCAACTTAAAAGACTTCGGGACGTAACCTAAAGATAACGAGGAGTTAATGATATTAAGAAGAGGCTCACCAGCTTTATGTAACACTACTTTCAGTAGTTTAGTTGGGATGGGGTCTAGTGAACATGTTGTTGATTTAGCTGTAGTAATAAGTTTATCTAACTCTTCCTGTCCTGTACTTGTAAAGCTGTGTAAAGCCTTAGGTGAGATTGTGTCACTGGTTGCTCTCATATGTTGAGCGTCACCTATTTTATTCCTGATACTTTCGATTTTATCAGTGAAGAATCTCATAAAGTCCTCACTACTGAAATGTGATGGAATAGTGTGTTCAGATTTCTGATTTTTTGTTAAACTAGCCACTGTGCTAAATAAAAACCTGGGATTGTTCTGGTTATTTTCTATGAGTTTGCTCAGGTGCTCAGCCCTAGCAGCTTTTAGAGCCTGTCTGTAGCTGGACATACTGTCCTTATACGCAATTCTAAACACCTCTAATTTAGTTTTTCTCCATTTCCGTTCGAGGTTACGGGTTTCTCTCTTGAGGGTGTGAGTGTGACTATTATACCATGGTGCAAGTGTTTTATCTCTAACCTTCTGTAATCTGACTGGGGCAACAGTGTCTAATGTGCTAGTGAATATAGCGTCTATGCTGTTAGTCATTGCATCTAGGTCGTTTGAGTTTGAGGGTACATTAAGAAGTCCAGACAGATCAGGCAGGTTATTTGTGAATCTGTCTTTGGTGGTCGAAATAATGGTTCTACCGAGTCGATAACGTGGTGAGACACAGTTAGTCTGTTCTATAGGTAGTGTGTACATTATGAGGTAATGGTCTGTGATGTCATCACTTTGAGGTATGATATCTATATCAGTGACTTCTATTCTGTGTGATATTATTAAATCTAGTGTGTGGTTACGTCGATGAGTTGCACTAGTGATGTTTTGTTTGAGCCCAAGTGAGTTTAGTAAGTCCATAAATGTGAGTCCTAAAGCGTCGTTTGTGTCGTCAACATGAATGTTAAAGTCTCCTACAATTAATGCTTTGTCAAAGTTAACTAATAGGTCTGAGAGAAAATCTGTGAATTCTCTAAGAAAAACTGTGTAGGGCCCTGGGGGTCTGTACACGGTCGCTAGAGCAAGAGACATCAGGGATTTCTTCGTGTGCACGTGCGATAGTGTAACATTAAGGACGAGCACTTCAAAAGAACTAAATCTATGCTGTGTTCTCTGGGTAACAGTGAGGTAATCACTAAGGATAGTGGCGACACCACCTCCACGACCAATTGAAAACTTGAATTGAATTGAATAGATAGATAGATAGATAGATAGATAGATAGATAGATAGATAGATAGATAGATAGATAGATAGATAGATAGATAGATAGATAGATAGACCTATGGCTAGACAGACAGACAGACAGACAGACAGACAGACAGACAGACAGATAGATAGATAGATAGATAGATAGATAGATAGATAGATAGATAGATAGATAGATAGATAGATAGATAGACCTATGGCTAGACAGACAGACAGACAGACAGACAGACAGACAGACAGACAGATAGATAGATAGATAGATAGATAGATAGATAGATAGATAGATAGATAGATAGATAGATAGATAGATAGATAGATAGAAAGATAGACAGGCAGGCAGGCAGGCAGATAGATAGATAGATAGATAGATAGATAGATAGATAGATAGATAGATAGATAGATAGATAGATAGATAGATAGATAGATAGATAGATAGATAGACCTATGGCTAGATAGACAGACAGACAGACAGACAGATAAGCAGATAGATAGATAGATAGATAGATAGATAGATAGATAGATAGATAGATAGATAGATAGATAGATAGATAGATAGAGACAGACAGACAGACAGAGATAGATAGATAGATAGATAGATAGATAGATAGATAGATAGATAGATAGATAGATA
>NW_025926951.1:0-2157 GCF_022655615.1 Tachysurus fulvidraco
CTGCAGGTGGAACTCTGAAGAAGAGCCCGGATGTTGCAAATACAAACAACCTTTTTGATGTTGAAGAACTAGTTGAGGTAAGCTGAATAATACCATGTTATTTACGTTTTAGAAATAAAAACAAAAAATTCAAAAAGTAAGGTTTACATCTTTATATCTATTTTTTTTTCTTTCTTTGGCCTCAACTTTCATTCTTGTTATGTACTGAAATTCTGTACTGAAAGATAGTATACTTTTTCCAAAAAAAAAATAAAAAAATTAAAAAAATAAAAACGAATTTAAGAAGAAAAGAGAACACAAATAAAACTTACCCATAAACTTAATAACAAACTTTCTATACAATCCTACACTGCATATATAATGAGAAAAAGTATATATAATGGAACATATATTTTATAATGTTCTGAATAAAAAAATCTTATCTTGAAATCTACACTGCATAGCACACCTCTTCAAGTAGTTAATATGGTAAGTTCTGTTTAACTGTTTCAGCACCACGCTCTGGTAGACAGCGTCATGAGCGGCGTTGTATAGATGAGTGCAAAGTGCAGGACTGCAATCTTCTGTCAACGTAGACAATTTTCTTTATTGTGCTCTTGATGAGTTGATGGAATATAAATGTGTAATCTGCTGTGGAAGAATGTTCTCTATTTGCTAGTGCTGTTTTGTAACAATAATAATAATAAATAAATAATAGAGATCGATGCTTCTGTCACTCCATGAATTTTGACAGCATTATAGGAAAGTCTGAGTACATTAACCGTCACAATAATTAAGAACAAAAAGTGTGTATATATTAAAATATCTGAAAAAAGAAAATTATATACGTTTAAATATAGTGTAACTGCATCTACGTATATTCTCTATGTCACATATGCTGACTGGTGTCCCTTCCATCCGCAAATCCGAAAACATAAAAACGTCTATGGTGCAGAATGTTCCAATGCATCTTAAGTGTGATTGTGCTAACGCCTAGATTATTGATATTGTTTGTAAGCTTCTTTAGTTTTTTTTTTTATAATCGGGTTTGTGCATTGGAACTGGATATTTATTAGAAAATTCGGATTTTGTTTCTGCTGTTGTTATGACAAATATAAAATTCCATTTCTCCGTGCGCACCGAATAATTATGTATAACTTTTATTCGAGTTGTGTCACGTATGGTCCGGTTAGTAAAAGTAAACTGGTTTTAAAAATAGACAATGTTGATGCTTCGTGAGTGAACGTTTTATACCGCTAAATTTCCTGTGAATAATCTGGTGATGATGTAGTTGTTTGATTTTTTCCACCTCTGTGTTATTATGAGATTTTGAATAAATGCAAATTATCCCAGTGACAGCCAGAGAGCATAGTAAAGGAAATAGAATTAATTTCTTAACTTACATCACGTGTAAAAAAATCATTGAATAACTTAGGTTGTTCAAAGGTTATCTTTCTTTCGTTTTTTCTTTCTCAATTTTTTTCTTTTTTGTCTTTCATCAAAAATCATTTTATTATGCGCCATGACTAAGTTAAATGTATGGCTATAAGATTAAGCTCGAGTGTTGGAGTAAAGCAAAGACGACTCTGCAATGTTCTAAAAAGGCTCAAAGGGTCGCTGTTTACCGAGGAACCAAAAATAAGTCTCTCCACCCAATGTTAGTAATATTTCAGCCTTCCATAAAACGGAGAAGCATTGTTGCGGATGTACGTATTTGTTCTGGATGAAATTTCAGAATAGAACAACTTTAAATAGCAGACGCCTTTGTTTCAAACGAGACTGGAAAGAAAAAATGTTTTTATTGTCGACTTTCCGTCGTGTGGCTTGCGTTTGCATGATTATTTGTGCTGTTCGTGGAGATTTGAGCTACACATTCCCGGAGGAAACGAAGCAGCAATATGTGATCGGAAATATAGCAAAGGATCTCGGACTTGATGTGAAACGATTATCTGCTCGTAAAGCTCGAATAGAGACGGAAGGCAGCGCTAAACGGTACTGCGACATTAATCTGAATAGTGGGAATCTGGTCGTGGCGGAAACAATAGATCGAGAGAAGCTTTGTGGCTCGAAAATTTCTTGCATCCTTAATTACGAGCTTGTTTTGGAAAACCCTCTTGAAGTGCATCGCATTTCACTGCAGATTCAGGATATAAACGACAACGAGCCCAAATTTCCTAA
>NW_025926952.1:0-6380 GCF_022655615.1 Tachysurus fulvidraco
AACACAAAGTAATAACACAAACATTGTAAATACTTACCTCAATCTGTCGAATCGGTCCGCCAATCGAGCTGGAAACCACCTGCAATGACAGAGGAAGAGGAAAGAACATTGTTTCAAATAATTATAACAACATTAATAATAAATTATGGTTATTTAACCTAAATAATAATGATAATTATATCAAGATTGATTATTAAAAATTAAATAAGGTTACTTACCTGTATCTCTCCACATAAATATCATATGCAACAGAAAAAAAACCCAAGCAGAAATAGAGGTTCCTGAAAAGAATATTTTTTCTTTTTCAAAAATTGAAGGTGGAGCCTCCCCCTATAAATAGGAGGCCACTGCAGTCAGACTCACACTTGGCAGTTGAGCTGTGCAGCACACACCTCACAGCTATTGAACTGACACACCTCTCACAATGGTTATGATACCAATTGGATTGTTTTAAGGTTATTTAGACCCACTGCTTGGTACTATTCAATTTGGTTTTCAGTGTTTTTCCAAATTTTGGCAGGTCAACACCTGATGAAGGCTTGATAAAAGCCGAAACGTTGTGCACATTGACCTGCCCATTTGATTGGCCATTTGGGGAGGAGGGCAGCAAGGTATCCACCTACCCCTCCCCCCAAAATACATTAAAAATACTTATTCGGCCATTTAGGGATGTGAGGGCCGCAAGGTATCCACCTACCCCTCCACCCTAAACACAAAATTTTGATTGTGGGGATGTGAGGGCAGCAAGGTATCCACCTACCCCTCCATCCACCACGATCACAATCAAATTTCAATGATGGGGAAGTGAGGGCAAGGAAGGTATTCACCTCCACCTCCACCCAGAATACCCAAATTAATTTTTGATATTACCTCAATTGTGAGGAATTTTTTGAACAGGGGACAGATCCTATTTGGACTGTCCCCGCCCGAAAAAACACTTAAAAACTCCAGTGTTTATGGTGTGAGACCCATGGGCGAGACGGTGGGACGATCAGGGTGGCATGCTAGGCAGGCCCGTGCACAACGTGAGTCCCTTAATTGGGACCACGGTCTGGGGACTCCAATCCTACCCCCCAACCCTAACCCTACCCCCAACCCTAACCCTAACCCTAACCCTAACCCTAACCCTAACCCTAATCCCAACCCTAATTCTAACCCCAACTCCTTAACCTAACCCTAACCCTAACCCTAACCCTAACCCCTAACCCTAACCCTAACCCTAACCCTAACCCTAACCCAAGGGAACGAACCGAGCCTCTCGGATACCTTGCGGTGTTAACGAAGAGGTGCTCGGCCAGTGCCCCTGCAACGCCTCCCGGGTGCGTCGATCCAGTTCTCAGACCCTAGGTGAGTATACGGCCTCCAAGGTGAGTTTTTGGCCTCCGTGGGTCTACTAGGACAGCGTTGGACTCGTTCGCGGACCTGTTCGTCGACCCTGCCAGAATGTCTCGGGAAACCTTGCGGTGTTAACAAGTGACATTCTCGGCTGGGTGAGGTTTGTAGCCGGCCTCCCTGGGTCCACTAGGACAGCACGCAGGGCGGTGGTCTGGGGCCAACAGACCTTAAATGGGGCCAAGTCTTCTACTGGTGGCTAGCACCGACCACACGACAGCACATCATGCACCACACTGCACCACACTGCACCCACACCACGTTAGCTTCCCAATTTCACTTGTGTAGCACTTTGATAGAAATAATGCTTTACACTAATAATAATAATAATAATGATAATATTAATAATGTTAACAATAACGGTAGCAAAATGGTAACATTAAAGAGAGAGACAAGTTCTCTCCCATTCTGCTCTCCTTCACTTCCACTCTCTTCTTTTAAGAGCAAATTAGAGCCCATTATAGACAAATAAATAGATAGATAAAATAGGTTAATAGGCAAAATAGTGCAATGACTCCACCCATACGGAGGAGTTCATTAGCATTAGCATTAGTTAGCTTCTGATTGGACATGGGACACAAGCCGAGGCTTGATCCACCTACGGCTGGCCGCCTCAGAGGAGGGTGTTCAGTGATCAAAGGCCGAAACACCCGTTGAGCCTGAGGTGCACTGCTGATGATGTGTCCTGAAATTCTTAAAGTGTTTGTTTAACAACCTTAAATAAACCATTAATTATAAAATTAATTCTTTTTAAATAATAAATAAATAATTGAATGAATGTGTGAATGAATGAATGCATAATTAATTAATTAATTAATTACTTAATTACATAAATGAACACTTCCTCTTTCTTAGGAAAATCCTAAAACTTGGAGACTGACTCACTCAACTCAGTGGCTCACCTCCTTGTTCCTCAAGGCCCATTTGGGACCTACATACATACAAAGTTCTGACAGAGCGATAGCTGTAGCAATAACATGCGTCGGCCAGTGCCTTTCCCTTGTCTCCCTATCTAACCACGCAGGTTAAGACCCTGTGATGGGGGGAGTCATTGTACTCTTTCAAAAACCTAACCCTAACCCTAACCCTAACCCTAACCCTAGGTCAACACCTGATGAAGGCTTGATGAAAAGCCGAAACGTTGCGCAAATTGACCTGCCCATTTGATTAGCCATTTGGGGAGGAGGGCAGCAAGGTATCCACCTACCCCTCCCCCCAAAAAACATTAAAAAATGCTTATTCGGCCATTTAGGGTTGTGAGGGCCGCAAGGTATCCACCTACCCCTCCACCCTAAACACAAAAATTTGATTGTGGGGATGTGAGGGCAGCAAGGTATCCACCTACCCCTCCATCCACCACAATCACAATCAAATTTCAATGATGGGAAAGTGAGGGCAAGGAAGGTATTCACCTCCACCTCCACCCAGAATACCCTAATTATTAATATTGATATTACCTCAATTGTGAGGAATTTTTTGAACAGGGGACAGATCCTATTTGGACTGTCCCCGCCCGAAAAAACACTTAAATACTCCATTGTTTATGGTCTAAGACTCACGGCGGAGACGGTGGGACGATCGGGGTGGCATGTTCGGCAGGCCCGTGCACAACGTGAGTCCCTTAATTGGGACCACGGTCTGGGGACTCCAATCCTACCCCCCAACCCTAACCCTACCCCCAACCCTAACCCTAACCCTAACCCTAACCCTAACCCTAACCCTAATCCCAACCCTAACTCTAACCCCAACCCTTAACCTAATCCAGCCAGTGCCGCCACTGCCGTCTTGGTCTGTCCATTCTGTCTGCCGCCTGGGCCGAAACCAAACCTGGAGGAAGGAGGGAGAGAACAAAACTGAACATTAGTTCTTTGTAATGACAGCAATTTTGCCCTATAATACCACCTTACTCTGTCCAATTGGTCCGCCGATTGAGTTAGGAACCGCCCCTGATAAAAAGAGGTAAGGAAAAGCATGATTAAATGCTTACATGGCAAGTAATAACACAAACACTGTAAATACTTACCTCAATTTGTCGAATCGGTCCGCCAATCGAGCTGGAAACCACCTAAAAAGACAGAGGGGGAAGAAAGAACATTGATTCAAATTAATTACAACAAAATTAATTATAAATTATGGTTATTTAACCTAAACAACAATGATAATTATATTAAGTTTAATAATTAAAAATAAATTAAGGTTATTTACCTGTCTCTCTCCACACAAATTTACATGTGTATAAGAATAAAAACCCAAGCAGAATTAGAGGTTCTTTAAAAGAATATTTTTTCTTTTCAAAAAATGAAGGTGGAGCCTCCCCCTATAAAAAGGAGGCCACTGCAACAGATTCACACTTGGTTGTTGAGCTGTGCAGCACACACCTCACAGCTATTGAGCTGACACAAACCTCTCACAATGATAATATTATCAATTGGAATGTTTTAAAGTTATTTAACTCGCTGCTTGGTCCAGATCAATTTGGTTTTCAGTGTTTTTCCAAATTTTGGCAGGTCAACGCCTGATGAAGGCTTGATGAAAAGCCGAAACGTTGCGCAAATTGACCTGCCCATTTGATTAGCCATTTGGGGAGGAGGGCAGCAAGGTATCCACCTACCCCTCCCCCCAAAAAACATTAAAAAATGCTTATTCGGCCATTTAGGGTTGTGAGGGCCGCAAGGTATCCACCTACCCCTCCACCCTAAACACAAAAATTTGATTGTGGGGATGTGAGGGCAGCAAGGTATCCACCTACCCCTCCATCCACCACAATCACAATCAAATTTCAATGATGGGAAAGTGAGGGCAAGGAAGGTATTCACCTCCACCTCCACCCAGAATACCCTAATTATTAATATTGATATTACCTCAATTGTGAGGAATTTTTTGAACAGGGGACAGATCCTATTTGGACTGTCCCCGCCCGAAAAAACACTTAAATACTCCATTGTTTATGGTCTAAGACTCACGGCGGAGACGGTGGGACGATCGGGGTGGCATGTTCGGCAGGCCCGTGCACAACGTGAGTCCCTTAATTGGGACCACGGTCTGGGGACTCCAATCCTACCCCCCAACCCTAACCCTACCCCCAACCCTAACCCTAACCCTAACCCTAACCCTAACCCTAACCCTAATCCCAACCCTAACTCTAACCCCAACCCTTAACCTAATCCAGCCAGTGCCGCCACTGCCGTCTTGGTCTGTCCATTCTGTCTGCCGCCTGGGCCGAAACCAAACCTGGAGGAAGGAGGGAGAGAACAAAACTGAACATTAGTTCTTTGTAATGACAGCAATTTTGCCCTATAATACCACCTTACTCTGTCCAATTGGTCCGCCGATTGAGTTAGGAACCGCCCCTGATAAAAAGAGGTAAGGAAAAGCATGATTAAATGCTTACATGGCAAGTAATAACACAAACACTGTAAATACTTACCTCAATTTGTCGAATCGGTCCGCCAATCGAGCTGGAAACCACCTAAAAAGACAGAGGGGGAAGAAAGAACATTGATTCAAATTAATTACAACAAAATTAATTATAAATTATGGTTATTTAACCTAAACAACAATGATAATTATATTAAGATTAATAATTAAAAATAAATTAAGGTTATTTACCTGTCTCTCTCCACACAAATTTACATGTGTATAAGAATAAAAACCCAAGCAGAATTAGAGGTTCTTTAAAAGAATATTTTTTCTTTTCAAAAAATGAAGGTGGAGCCTCCCCCTATAAAAAGGAGGCCACTGCAACAGATTCACACTTGGTTGTTGAGCTGTGCAGCACACACCTCACAGCTATTGAGCTGACACAAACCTCTCACAATGATAATATTATCAATTGGAATGTTTTAAAGTTATTTAACTCACTGCTTGGTCCAGATCAATTTGGTTTTCAGTGTTTTTCCAAATTTTGGCAGGTCAACGCCTGATGAAGGCTTGATAAAAAGCCGAAACGTTGCGCAAATTGACCTGCCCATTTGATTGGCCATTTGGGGAGGAGGGCAGCAAGGTATCCACCTACCCCTCCCCCCAAAAAAACATTAAATAATGCTTATTCGGCCATTTAGGGTTGTGAGGGCCGCAAGGTATCCACCTACCCCTCCACCCTAAACAAAAATTTGATTGTGGGGATGTGAGGGCAGCAAGGTATCCACCTACCCCTCCATCCACCACAATCACAATCAAATTTCAATGATGGGAAAGTGAGGGCAAGGAAGGTATTCACCTCCACCTCCACCCAGAATACCCTAATTATTAATATTGATATTACCTCAATTGTGAGGAATTTTTTGAACAGGGGACAGATCCTATTTGGACTGTCCCCGCCCGAAAAAACACTTAAATACTCCATTGTTTATGGTCTAAGACTCACGGCGGAGACGGTGGGACGATCGGGGTGGCATGTTCGGCAGGCCCGTGCACAACGTGAGTCCCTTAATTGGGACCACGGTCTGGGGACTCCAATCCTACCCCCCAACCCTAACCCTACCCCCAACCCTAACCCTAACCCTAACCCTAACCCTAACCCTAACCCTAACCCTAACCCTAACTCTAACCCTAACCCTAACCCTAACCCTAACCCTAACCCTAACCCTAACCCTAACCCTAACCCTAACCCTAAAACTTGGAGACTGACTCACTCAACTCAGTGGCTCACCTCCTTGTTCCTCAAGGCCCATTTGGGACCTACATACATACAAAGTTCTGACAGAGCGATAGCTGTAGCAATAACATGCGTCGGCCAGTGCCTTTCCCTTGTCTCCCTATCTAACCACGCAGGTTAAGACCCTGTGATGGGGGGAGTCATTGTACTCTTTCAAAAACCTAACCCTAACCCTAACCCTAACCCTAACCCCATAGAATAGAGTGATTATGGAAAGTGAACCCCATAGAATAGAGTGATTATGGAAAGTGAACCCCATAGAATAGAGTGATTATGGAAAGTGAACCCCATAGAATAGAGTGATGATGGAAATTGAACATCTAGAGTAAAT
>NW_025926953.1:0-2744 GCF_022655615.1 Tachysurus fulvidraco
CATTTACATTTACAGCATTTGGCAGACGCCCTTATCCAGAGCGACGTACATAAGTGCTTAAATCTCTAACACTGAATACATTAATGCTGGTTCACTAGGTTACATACTTAAGATACCATGAGTTTAAAACATTTGTTCAAAGTTACAATGAAAAAGTGTCAAAGGTGTTTTTTGTTTTAAATGCAAAAGATAAGGAAAGAAGTGCTAGTTGAAGTGCTTCCTGAATAAGTAGGTCTTCAACCGCCGCTTGAAAATAGCCAGTGACTCGGCTGTCCGGACCTCTAGGGGAAGTTCATTCCACCACCTTGGTGCCAGTACAGAGAAGAGTCTTGTAGTATACTTGCCTCTTAGCCTGAGAGATGGTGGAACCAGTCGAGCAGTGCTGGTAGATCGGAGGTTGCGGCGTGCAGTGCGAGGAATGATGAGGGCTTTGAGGTAAGAGGGGGCTGGTCCATTTTTGGCTTTGTAGGCCAGCATCAGTGTTTTGAACCGGATGCGTGCAGCTACCGGAAGCCAGTGGAGGGATCGCAGTAGCGGGGTGGTATGCGAGAACTTTGGCAGGTTGAAAACAAGCCGGGCAGCTGCATTTTGGATCATTTGCAGAGGACGGATTGCGTTCATAGGCAGACCTGCCAGCAGTGCATTGCAGTAATCCAGTCTAGAAATGACAAGAGACTGAACAAGTACCTGGGCAGTCTGTGTGGACAAAAATGGCCGAATCCTTCTAATGTTGTAGAGAAGAAACCGACATGAGCGAGTCACATTTGCAACATGAGAGGAAAAGGACAGTTGATTGTCCATGGTTACCCCAAGGTTGCGAGCTGTGGCTGAAGGGGAGATCAGATCGTTGTGCAAGGATATAGCAAGATCGTGACCTGGGGATGAATCACCTGGGATGAACAGCAGTTCAGTTTTGCTAGGATTGAGCTTTAACTGATGAGCAGTCATCCATGATGAAATTTCTGCCAGACATGCTGAGATCCGGGCAGAAGCTGTGGCATCTGAGGGTGGGAAAGAGAAGATAAGTTGTGTATCATCAGCATAGCAGTGGTAAGAGAACCCATGTGATGAAATAACTTCACCAAGAGAGTGAGTATACAAGGAGAAAAGAAGAGGACCAAGTACTGAGCCCTGTGGGACGCCAGTGGAGAGTCTGCGTGGAGCAGATGTCACTCCCCTCCATGTTACTTGATATGAGCGTCCTTCCAGGTAGGAGGCAAACCATTCCCAAGCTGATCCGCAAATCCCAAGACTCTTGAGGGAGGATAAGAGAGTCTTGTGGTTGACCGTATCAAACGCTGCTGAAAGGTCAAGGAGGATAAGGACGGATGATAGTTTGGCTGATCTAGCAGTATGTAGCTTCTCAGAGACATCCAAAAGGGCTGTCTCTGTAGAGTGAGCTGCTTTAAAGCCAGACTGTTTGGGATCTTGGAGGTTGTTCTGTGAGAGATAGACAGACAGTTGATTATAGACAATGCGTTCAAGAATTTTTGAAAGAAATGAGAGAAGTGATACCGGTCTGTAGTTACTGATGTCTGATGGATCCAGAGCAGGTTTCTTTAGGATGGGAATAACCCTTGCTCTCTTGAAAGTAGTTGGTACCTGACCAGATGCTATGGATCTATTGACGATAGTAGAAATGAAGGGCAAGAGGTCTTGTGAGATGGTCTGGAGCATAGTGGTAGGGAGTGGATCCAATGGGCAGGTGGTAGGATTGCAGGACTGGATGAGTTGTAAAATCTCTTCTGCTGCCACAGTTGAAAAATGTGACAACGAAGGTGTAGGGGAATCCATACTCTGAGATGTAAGTGCAGTCGGGGCTGAAGTGAAGGTCCGGCAGATTTCCTCAATCTTCTCCTGGTAGAAAGAAGCAAAGTCTTCTGCAGTCAGGGAGGATGAAGAAGGTGGAGCCGGGGGGTTGAGCAGAGAAGAGATGATGTTGTGGAATTTCCGAGGGTCATGTGAGGAAGCTTCAAGCTTTTCCTTGTAGAAGGAAGTCTTGGCAGAAGTCACATCTGAGGAGAACTTGACAAGAAGTGTTCTGTAAAAATCAAGATCTGCATCAAGTTGTGATTTCTTCCACTTTCTCTCTGATGATCTTAGCTCTCTTCGATTGTTGCGCAGCACATCTGAAAGCCAAGGAGCAGAAGAAGAAGTTTTCTTGGGTTTTAGCGAACATAGGGCAGAGGGAGTCCATAGTTGAGGAAAGAGATGAGAGGAAAGTATCTGTGGCTGAGTCTAAGGGTAGTGAGGAAAAAGACTTAGCATCAGGAAGGGAAGAAAGAGTGCCAGAAGCTACAGATGAAGGTGAGACAGAGTGAAGGTTGCGGCGAGTAAGAGCAAGGGGGTGAGAGGTAGTTTTAGGTAAGATAGGTAGAGTGATGGTGAAGGATACCAGGTGATGATCAGAGATGTGGAGTGGGGTAGCAGTCACATCTGTAGCTGGAGAAGGACGGGTGAAAACCAGGTCCAGGACATTGCCTCCTTTGTGTGTGGGGATGTAGCTGTTGAGTGTGAGGGAGAAAGAGTCGAGAAGAGACAGGAGGGAAGAAGAATGTAGCTTGTCAGAGGGCAGGTTGAAGTCACCAAGCACTGTCAGGGGGGAGCTATCGGAAGGGAAAGCACTAAGCAGTGAGTCCATTTCTTCCAGGAAGTTTCCTAGGGGACCAGGAGGGCGGTAGACAACAATGATAACAAGGTTGATAGGAGAGGTAACTGAAATGGCATGAAAATGGCATGAAAAT
>NW_025926954.1:0-7329 GCF_022655615.1 Tachysurus fulvidraco
CCCCCTGTCTGTGATCTCAGCCACCCTACAACTATAAGGAGCATTTTTACTTTCATAAATAAACAATAAAAATGACGTTAAAATGCAGGACGTGTCGTCGATGGGAAAGAAAATTATTTATCAGTTTGATCCAAGGGCGAATTTTTTTTACTTTGCTTTTACACGCGTGTGTTGTAGTGTTTCACACGTGCGTCTTCAGCTGTCTGCTTTATTAGAACGGAGAAGCACAGGTACGCGCAGCGTGCACGCGCAGTCAGAGCTGGAGGCGTTTATCTATAACGTTAATCGGCGGAAAGACGCAAAGACGGTTATAGAAGGTATTTTATAAATGTGAGTAGTTGCAGCTCTGAACGGTCATTCAGAGCACTACGTCACCTCCACGCATGACTCAGGGGAACAATGGGTCAAAACAGGCTCCATCACCTGGCTGTGATGTCAGTTGAAAGAGATGTCTTTAATTCCATAGATCAGGACATACTTATTGACCGTTTTGCCTCCATGAAAGATAGGATACAGCTTAATAATACCATCTAAAAACTAACTGTAATGTAATTAACAAATCCAGGGAATTTGGCACTCATGAGGTTGTACAATGTTCTGCTATTTGTGTTCAAATTGTTTGCATGGTTGTTTTTTGTGTCTGTTTCTCCCACAAAAGCATGTTTTTCAAATGAAAACATATTACTATAAGCCCACCATAGTAGTGTTCATTATTTAATTAGAGACATTTCTTTTAAAATGTATTGTGAGGATGTATTTTATATCATCCCTCAAGTAAAAGTTTGTTGGAGGTACAGTAATAAAAAGTTGTACTACTACTGCATGTTTCTGCTATAGTAGTGAACTTAATGTACACAGATGCGTGTTGCTGTAGTATATATACAGTACTGTGGTGACATTTAAAATAATTCAGTTATACCAGTGAAATGTCACTATTCTTATTACCAGAGCTGTAGCACAAACAAAATATTAATGCAAACAATCGATTCAATACTAAATAAAAATAACATTTATTGATTTTGTCTTTGTCTTGTGTTTTTTTTTTTTTTTATTAATGACTGCATTGGACACACTGTTTTTAGAGAATGCACACATAAATGAACTGATCTATGGGGTCAGAATTGTTTCATTATTCTGAATAAATACACTATGATCCACAAATAAATATAAAGAGTTTCACAAATATTTTTACAAATTTCACAAAAAGAAATGAAATTCACAAATACATAAAATGGGATTTGCAAATAAAACATATTTATAAATTGTATTTATTTGCGAATGTCTTCCTGCTCATTAGTGAACCGCGTTCTGTGCTTTTGTGGATTTGAAACATTTCTAACGTCAAGACGTGCACAAGAATCCACAAATAGGTGACTCCGCCCACCGCCTACTCCAGCCAATCACGTTCTGATTTACTCGCTCTTCACACCACCCCTGGACCCATTGATGATGCTGAAATCGTTTCCATAGAAAGCAGAACTGAACTAACCCTTAGTGCTGCTACAGTCCATACAGGGTGACCAGATTGGGCTCGAATCTGCGACTAATGTTTTTATTTGTTTTTTTAATCGTATTTTGCAGCACATATTACACTGTGATAGTGCGAGTAAATCAGAAGGTGATTGGTTGGAGGTAGACCGTGCCACGATTGGTCAGCACCACGAGACCGTTGTCCGATTGGCTGGAGTAGACGGTGGGCGGAGTCACCTATTTGTGGATTCTTGTGCACTTCTTGACGTTAGAAATGTTTCAAATCCACAAAAGAGCAAGAAGACATTCACTAATAAATACAATTTATAAATATGTTTTATTTGCAAATCCCATTTTATTTATTTGTGAATTTCATTTCTTTTTGTGAAATTTGTAAAAATATTTGTGAAACTCTTTATATTTATTTGTGGATCATAGTGTATTTATTCAGAATAACGAAACAATTCTGACCCCATACCTGATCTGATTTAAGACTGGCGTCATTACTGTAAGGAGGCGGCATACGGCTGAGGATCTCCCCAGGGCAATAATCAGAACGGGCAAAACACCGATGTCAGAAAATCGGGAACGAGAAGCAGGCAAAGGGTCGGGGCAGGCAGAAAACAATCAGACGGGTCAATAAACAGGTCAGAACACAGATAAACGCTCAGCATGACTGCACTACACAAGTCGATGCCTCGCACTGGTATGAAGTTCAAGTTCAGTTTAAATATAGAGTGGAGATGAGGAACAGGTGGAGGTGTAATCAGAGTAGGAGATGGCTGATGGGAAGTGTAGTCCGGAAGTGCGCTAATACTCCGGGGACGCGTCTCTGTGCTGATGCTCAGGCGCTCTGTGTGTGGTTCGATGCCCGTGACAATTACATTCATTCGTTTTCTACCGCTTGTCCGAACTTCTGGGGTCACGGGGAGCCTGTGCCTATCGGGCATCATTACATCATGCATAACATTTTGGTGTCACCTTCTGCCATTTTAAATAACACCATAACTTTTGACTTACTATGTAGTCATATAATATATAATATAAAACTCTTCCTGTTTTAAATTCTCACTGAGGGATAAAACCCCTAAAGATGAAACCCTAGAACTGCCCCTGCCATGAAGTAATACACTGTGTAGAAACAGCAGCTCCTTCTTACTGTACAGAATCTTCTGCTTAGGTTCATGATCTAACAATCTGAGGTCAAAGTTCATTAGTCGCTCATAATTTAGAGGAGAAAACTTCTCTACCTCTTTTCTTATTAAAAACAAATGGAACAAAAGGTTATTTGTTCCCGAATACCATAAAACATGAAGAATGAGATCTTATGTAAGTCTCTTTATAAAGGCCCTAAATGTAAATGTCCACATATTTACTGCAGATGTTTCTACAGAAATGATCAGGAACATGCTGAAGAACATGATATCAAACATGAATAAAGGCTGGAAGAGATTTAATATTTCTATTTGTGATCTTTGGATCATTTGGGAATCGACATGCTGACGTTTCTACCGTCAGGATCTCACACTGCATAAACAACACAGGACAGAAGAAACACAAGAACCTTCTTCTTACCCGACATCATGGCAGAAGATCACACTGTGTGCTCAGAAAACTGCAGATAAACCAGTAACAACTGAATAATGTGTCAAGAGTCACATTTACAAATCTGTCCATTCGTCCGGGAGAAAAAATAAACACGAGCTTTTACTTTCCTTTTTAAATTCTGCTCCTCGTCCTACATCTCTCTCTCTCTCTCTCTCTCTCTCTCTCTCTCTCTCTCTCTCTCTCTCTGTGTGTGTGTGTGTGTGTATGTGTGTGTGTCCGTCTCTCTCCCTCTCTCTCTGTGTGTCAGTCTGCGCATGCGTGAGGGAGACGGAGCGAGTGGAGCGTCGTGAGCGTAGTATGTGTGTGTGTGTGTGTGTGTTTGTGTGTGTGTGTGTGTGTGTGTGTGTGTGTGTGTGTGTGTGTGTGTGTGTGTGTGTGTGTGTGTGTGTGTGTGTATGATGTGGTGAAAGGGTCTCCAGTTTGAGGTGGTGTGTTTGTGAGTGTGTGTGATGTGGTGAAAGAGTCTCCAGTGGGAGGTGGTGTGTGTGTGTGTGTGTGATGTGGTGAAAGAGTCTCCAGTGTTAGCTCTGTGTACCTGACCAGTGTCTCTGACCCCAGGCCTGATGTTTTATTGTCAGTGTAACTGTGTGTTTGTATATTGTGTGTTTGTCTAAAACACTCCCACTGCTGTGAGCTCTATATTTACATCAGCCTAGAAATCAGTTCAGTTTCAGATCTGCTGTTTAATTTGTTTTCCTTTTCTGGTGTAAATGAGGTGTTGTACGTCTTCTGGTCTGCATCACTCTCTACACCAGTGTACCAGGAGAGTCACACCTCACATATGCTCTTTACACAGAGCGAAGACTTCATCATCATCATCATCATCATCATCATCATCAGCATCAGCATCAGCATCATCATCAGGATTGTTATTATCCCACTTCTACTTTGGGTTAGTGCACTTTACTGTGTGTGAGTTTCCTCTGGGTCGATGGTTCAGTTTTATATATATACTGTATTTATTAAATAACCACAGAAATGTTTGCTGACTGTAAGATAAAATAAAGCACAAACCCAACATCAGGCCCAGAGCTGTTAATGAGAATGTGATTTCTACACATTTAACACTCATATAGTGAGTCTCGCCTCCCGAACCTCAACGCAGAGAAGCGTCCCCGGAGTATTAGTCACTTCCGGACTACAGTTCCCATACCTCTGCACTGGGACTAATTATGCCACCAGCTGTCACCAATTTCCCATGCTATAAAAAGCGTACTTGAACTTGACCCCATTGCAAAGTCTTGATTTGCTTTAGCAATCAGTCTGAGTGTTTCCTTGTTTGTTTCCAGTTCCGGTTTTGGTTCTGTTTCTGTGTTTTGGTTTCTCGATTGCTTTGGTGCCTGTCCTGACCTTCTTCCCGGTTACGATTCCTGACTGCTCTACGTTGTTGTATTTGCCTGCCCTGACCTTGCCTGTTTGTTTACGATTCTTAATAAAGCTGCAAATGGATCACCAGCCTTACAACGCCTCATTACAGGAGACTTCACCACCGAGCGATCCAGCAGCTGTCTTCCAGCTCTCTGCCCAAGCTCAGCAGCTCACTGGCCACCATGAGCAGTTGATATGGCTCACCTCGCTCACTGGGGAGCTCTCCGCATGCGCTGCAGAGTTTGCGAGGAATCGCCGGGGCGCCGACCCCCCGCCACAGGCGGTGCCTCCTCCAGCCACCGTGGGTTTTATGGATTCGAGTGGCCGTCCATGGTCGGAACTGCGCATTTCGCGCTGGGGTAAGATGTGCGCCCAACACCTCTGGCCGGCAAAAGAGTTACTCCAACTCAACACCACGAGCACCGCACCTCCCGCTACCTATGTGCCAAGCCTTCCGACAGAATACCAGGACCTCGCAGAGGCTTTCAGCAAGGCCAAAGCAACCGAACTTTCACCACACTGACCGTACGACTGCGTTATCGAGCTCCTACCCAACACCACGCCACCCAGAGGAAGAATCTTCCCTCTGTCACAACCGGAGTGGACAGCCATGAATGAGTACATCGAGGAGGAGCTAAGGAAGGGATTCATCCGGCACACCGAGTGCTGAATGAAATTACGGTGAAATTTCAATATCCTCTCCCCCTCGTGCCATCGGCTTTGGAACAGCTCCGCAGGGCTCTACGTAGATAGAGCTGGATCTATGTAGCGCCTATAACCTCATCCACATAAGAGAGGGAGATGAATGGAAGACCACCTTTTTGACCCAGTCCGGTCACTATGAATATTTGGTCATGGCGTTCGGTGTTTCTAACAGTCCAGCAGTATTCCAGTCCTTCGTCAATGACGTATTCATTGACATGCCGGAACGCTAGGTGATGGTGTACATCAACGACATCCACGAAGGCGGAGAAGTGCGAGTTCCATAAAACCTCGACAGCAGTCCTAGGCTACGTCATTTTGGCCGAGGGGGTCGCCATAGACGACTCCAAGGTGCAGGCAGTATTACAGTGGCCACGATCACAAACTATTAAGGAGCTGCAATGCTTTCTGGGGTTCGCCAATTTCTACCGCCACTTTATCCGTGGTTTCAGCACGATCGCGGCGCCCCTCATGTCCATGACAAAGAAGGCGCCGCAAGCTACTAGCCATGAAGGTGGCCTTCAAGGAATGGCGACACTGGCTGGAGGGCGCACAACATCCATTCACCGTTTTGACCGACCACAGGAACCTCTATTATCAGTGCTCCGCCAAAGGCATGAATCCATGCCAGGCACGGTGGGCCATGTTCTTCACCCGTTTTCAGTTCACCGTGACCTATAGACCAGGAACCATGAACGCTGAAGCCGACGCATTGTCGTGTGTATACCGAGAGGTCGACCAGGATGCACCTGCCGAACCCATCATGCCCCGAGGTTCGCATCCTTGCTCCAGTTCAGTGGGATGTTATGATGGAAATCTCCCAGGCCAATGTGCAGACACCACCTCCAGAGTGCCTCCCGACAAAAACGTACGTACCCGAAGGAAGCACAGCCCTCCTGGAACTCCTACATGCCAGTCCCAGCTCCGGTCATCCCGGGAACGATCCACCTCGCACAAAACCAGTTCTGGTGGCCGTCGCTGTCCGCGGACATGCGGAATTTCGTCATGTGTAACACCTCGAAAGCCTCACACCAACTCCATGCGGGATTACTGCTGCCACTGCCTATCCCACAACGGCCCTGGTCCCACATAGCCATCGACTTTGTCACAGATCTCCCCAGGTCTAACAACTGCACAGTAATTCTCATCGTCATCGACCGGTTCTTGAAAGCATGCCGCCTGATCCCACTAACGAAGCTCCCCACGGCATTCGAAACAGCTGAAGCCCTGTGCAACTTCGTATTTCGTTTTCACGGCCTGCCCGAGGACATCGTTTCGGACCAACGGTCCCAATTCATGTCACAAGTCTGGGCAGCGCACAGAACGCCCTTATCAAACCCGCCACTGGCCTCACTCCCTTTCAGTGCGTTCTGGGCTTTCAGCCTCCTTTATTCCCGTTGTTCGGACACCAACCGCCTTCTCCTGTTTTTAGAAGACCTGCACAAAAGACTGGTGCCAGAGCTAGAAAGGGGACAGGTGGGAGAGCACTTGCCAATATATGTTATCACATGGGACAATGTGGCATTACACCATTCCCGTGCAGTCACAGCCTGGTTTGACGCCCATCCAAGGATGATGTCCCATTTCCTTGCCCCTTACTCCCCTTTCCTCAACCCCATTGAGGAGTTTTTCTCAGCCTGGAGATGGAAGGTTTTTTACCATCATCCACATGACCAAATGTCCCTCCTCGATGCAGTGGATGCTGCATGTCAAGACATCACAGCTGAACACTGACAGGGGGGGGGGGGGGGGGATGCCAAAAGGTTCTTCCCACGATGCCTTGCCAGAAAAGATATCAGGTGTGATGTGGATGAGAACATGTGGTCAAATGCAGAAGACCGAGCAGATTAGATTACTTTGTTTTTTATTATAATTCCGGTGCTTTTTCTGTTTGTATATCTTGCAGTAATGTCCTTTTGCAAATAAAGTCTTTACTGCAGCAATTCTGTCTGTATTTTTTTTTTTTTTTACATAAACTGTACATTTTATAAAGCTACTCTGAGATGGTCATTAATCTTTTGTATTGATTTTCTGCAGCAAAAGAAACAAAATGCATGAATTTACTAAACCCAACAAAAATGTAGACAGGCTTCAAAAGAAACTACAGTGCAAAACACAATCTATGATCAATACAATATACTGTCTACTGTATAAGGGCGGACCTGACACATATGACAGACC
>NW_025926955.1:0-511 GCF_022655615.1 Tachysurus fulvidraco
TTGTCTCCTACTGTTTTATGTAGCACCATGGTCGTTGAGGAACCTTGTTTCATTTTACTGTGTACTGTACCAGCTGTATGTCGTTCAAGTGACAATAAAATATACTTGAATTAACACAAGTGACCTGGAGTCTCAGTTAATGACCTCAGGAGACACGTCATATTGGACAATCACATATAAACTGTTACAACAACTACATTTTAAATAAGTGAACACTTGCACACTCAATATATTGTTTAACATATTTGTACCGTATAGTCATTCATATGACATTGTAAAACCTTTAATGCTTCACTTTATTAGGATTTATATAGAAAATTAACACACTGAGTAATTGTTGAAAATAGTCAAAATATCTAACTGTACATTAATTTTTCACTGTCTATTTGTTATTCTTTACTTACTCATTTGTGCAACTATGAAATAAAAGTCTGACGATTGTTGTGGTGGGTCTGATCTCCAACAACAACAAGACAGTCTACCTACAGGAGACTAAAAACCTGGAGAGATG
>NW_025926956.1:0-4935 GCF_022655615.1 Tachysurus fulvidraco
GGGGCAGGTCCCCTCATTGTGCTGAGTGTTTTGATATGTCACATGTCGATGTTGTGCAAATTTTTAATTTCGCTTGTATTGGGGGCGTGGCTACACATGACGTCACGTGACGTGACCAGAATACCGGTGGGGCAGTTCCCCTCATTGTGCTGAGTTTTTTGATATGTCACATGTCCATGTTGTGCAAATTTTTAATTTTCACGTGACCTCACGTGACCAGAATATCCGTGGGGCAGTTCCCCTCATTGTGCTGAGTGTTTTGATATGTCACATGTCCATGTTGTGCAAATTTTTAATTTTCACGTGACGTCACGTGACCTCACGTGACCTGACCAGAATACCCGTGCAGCAGTTCCCCTCAATGTGCTGAGTGTTTTGATATGTCACATGTCCCTGTTGTGCAAATTTTTGATTTCGCTTGTTTTGGGGGTGGGGCTACACGTGACGTCATGTGACGTGACGAGAATACCCGTGGGGCAGTTCCCCTCATTGTGCTGAGTGTTTTGATATGTCACATGTCCATGTTGTACAAATTTTTAATTTTCACGTGATGTCACGTGACCTCACGTGACGTGACGTGACCAGAATACCCGTGGGGCAGTTCCCCTCATTGTGCTGAGTGTTTTGATATGTCACATGTCCATGTTGTGCAAATTTTACATTTTCACGTGATGTCACGTGACCTCACGTGACGTGACGTGACCAGAATACCCTTGGGGCAGTTCCCCTCATTGTGCTGAGTGTTTTGATATGTCACATGTCCATGTTGTGCAAATTTTTAATTTCGCTTGTATTGGGGGCGTGGCTACACGTGACGTCACGTGACGTGACCAGAATACCGGTGGGGCAGTTCCCCTCATTGTGCTGAGTTTTTTGATATGTCACATGTCCATGTTGTGCAAATTTTTAATTTTCACGTGACCTCACATGACCAGAATATCCGTGGGGCAGTTCCCCTCATTGTGCTGAGTGTTTTGATATGTCACATATCCATGTTGTGCAAATTTTTGATTTCGCTTGTATAACGTTTTCTACTGGATTTGAAATGTATAAAAAAAGATCATCTGAATATAAAGAGACCTTGTGTTCCATCCCCATCCCCAAAATTTTCTTTCGTACTTAATCCCTGGTCTTTGGTAACTGTAATACCTAGATATTTCACTTTGTCTCTTACTGGAATGTTATGCAAACAAGCACTATCACTCTGATGTAGAGCAAGAAGTTCACATTTGCTTAGATTCAACTGGAGTCCTGATGCCTTAGAAAAAACATTAACTAATGAAATAGCCAGAGGAATTTGGTCTTTGTTTTTTAAGAACAGTGTAGTATCATCTGCCAATTGACTAATTGCTATACTTTTACCAAATACTTCATTAACCATTAGGGAAACAATACTGTTTTTGGATTGCCGTCTTCTTTCTAACCTACAAAAATAGGACGTGCTCTTCTCTCCCTCTTCTATCCACTTGGCCTTTGAGCGAATGTATGCACCTTTAGCTTTTTTAATGTACAAGTTATCCCAGTTGTGTTTGAAGAGAAATAAAGTAACTTTTCTCTGAGCTACTCAGAGAAGTTTTACTGCAGTACTTATTAATTTCAGATATAATTGTGTGTTCATTTTGTCTTCTTATTTTGGCAAGCATTTTACTATAGTTTATAGAAAATTCACAAATTTTAAATTTACGGAATTCCCACCTGGCTTTATGAGAACTGAAGTCATTACTATTTTCAATTTCCCTAATTAAATCTTTTAGCTTAGCACAAAATCCCTCATTTACAAGCAAATCAGAATTAAACTTCCAATATCCCTTACTATGTAAAATTTTATGTGTTGGCGTAACATTCACGGTAATAGCACAGTGATCTGTTAGGGGTGCTGGTGAAATAATGCAATGCTTAACAAAATGTAAAAAATTATCTGAAATTAACCAATAGTCGATTCTCGATTTGCTAGAGGCATTAGGTCTAAACCAAGAAAACTGTTTGGTGTTAGGGTTAAGATGTCTCCATACATCCAATACTTTAAGATTATTGCAAAAATTTGTAATCATAGAGTTAAGTTGAGGGGTACTTTTAGGTGGATGTCTGTCAAGACTTTCATCTGGTGTAACATTGAAGTCTCCACCTATAACATAACATTGACTCAACCAAAAAGCAGCATCAGCAACAGTGAGTGTGTCTCTTGTAAAAAAAAAAAATACAATGTGAACCAGTTCCTTTACAAAATAAAAACATAGCCTTTCTTTTGACCTTGTTTTGAATTGTTACATTTTGTAAAGTCTTATAACAGCCTGAATAGGAGCTAACTCTCACAATAGAGGTTACATCATGAAGCATTAATTATCCTCTAAATAAATTCACACTCATCGTTTTTAAATAATTTCATAATTCTCTCTTTCTCAGCGCTAGAGAATGTGATGTGGGGAGAAATTGCAGGATTCTTTTCTCTGTGATGCGCATTCTTACTTGTCACATCTGTACACAGATGTTCATTTTATATTTTTATCCTGACATTAGAACCTTGTGCTCAGGTAGAAACTTTATTTCTCACTGATGGAAACACCTCAATTCACTATCAGAGAATTAAATCAAACACTTCATTATTTCTCTTCCAGGCTGTGGGAGTGTAATCTGACAGAGGAAAGCTGTAGAGTTCTGTCCTCAGTTCTCAGCTCAAACTCCTCAAGTCTGAAAGAACTGGACCTGAGTGACAATGAACTGCAGGATTCAGGAGTGAAGCTGTTCTCTGATGGACTGAAGGATCCACACTGTACACTGGAGATACTGAGGTACACACACACACACACACACACACACAAAGATTGCTTGTTGCCATCTATCTTCTGCAGTGCTTCAAAAGTGTACCTGAGTTCTGTAGGGCAGCACAAGTTCAATGCATATATCAGCACTATCAGCTTGGCTGTGACATACACTACATTGTTGAGATCTTCAAGAACTCTCACACCCTCCAATATCACTCCAACATCTACTGGGCAATTTTCTATGTTTGAACCTTTTATAACAAACAATCCCAACACAGTCTTCTGGATTGAGTCCTGAGTACTGTGTGTGCCAATATCCTAAAGAGGAGAATTACAATGATAGTTATTCGTAAAAGTTAAAGGAATAGTTCACCCAAAATAAAACTCATCATTTAGTCACCCTTGTGTCATTTAAAACCTATATATAACTCTTCTGTAGAACACAAAAGTATTAAGAAATGTCTCAGTGCTTAAGTGCCCATACAGTACAATGGACACAAAAGTCAATGGGGTTCAGTGTTGTACAGATCAAATGTTCTGCAGGAGAAAGCAAATCATCTGAATATAAAGAGACCTTGTGTTCCATCCCCATTCGGTCAATGCCCTGTATAGACTGCAAGGATTTAAGCATAAAGGAAAGAGGCTCTATTGCTAATGCAAAAAGAAGAGGGCTTAAAGGGTAACCCTGTCTTGTGCCCCTTAGTATTGGGAAAAATTGTGAACGTATTTTATTTGTTATAACAGATACTTTAGGGTTAGAATAGAGTAATTGGACCCAGGATATAAATTTTTGGCCAAAACCAAACTTTTCCAATACTGCGAATAGATAGCTCCATTCTATGCTATCAAATGCCTTCTCTGCATCCAGGGATACCACCACCTCCGGGACCTCCCTGGATGCAGGAGAATACAAAATACCAAGAAGTCTGGATATTCAGGTCATACAAAAAGGCTGACATGCCTGTTCTATCCCCACGAAATTCTGAAGTATATAAATTTGAATAAAATGCTTTAAAAGTTTCATTAATTTATTTAGGATCCACTGTCAGTTGTTGTGATTGTGTTGCGAATCTGTGGAATTAATCTGGAAGCTGATTGACACTTTATCTGATGTGAGAATAAACGGCCCGCTTTTCCCCCATGTTCATAAAAATTACCTTTAGACCAAAGCAGATTTTGTTGGGTTTTTTCAATTGATATCTGATCATATTGTGCTTTAATTTCCCAAGTGGGAATGGAAGACTTGACCAATCCATGTTTTTTTTTTTTTTGAGTCTTATATGATCTGCTACCTGTAAATGTGTTTCTTTCAAGAATGCTATTTCAGTATTCAATTTTTTAAGATGAGCAAAAATACGAGCTCTTTTATTTGGCCCATTCATACCTTTAACGTTCCAACTAGTGAATCGAATGGTAGACCCTCCTGTACTATTTGAATAAAAAATTGAAACATTAATCAATAGTTATTTTATAAAAGAACAATGAATAAGACCATGTCTCTGATGCATGACAGTCAAGTAAAGAGAGAGAGAGAGAAAGAGAGAGAGAGAGAGAGAAGAAAAAAAAAAAGAAAAAACACTTTGGCAGTTACCATCCCAACCCAGAAAACACTGAACTTTTCCTATATTTGCCTCAAGAACAGAGACAAATTTCAGGCCCCTATGATCAAACCCCCAGTAATCCCTCAACTGACTTAAAACTATTCAGAGGTTTGTTTAAAGATGATTAGAGTAACTATTAACAACATTAATCCAAACAGTGAAGTTCAGTGTTACACTAAAAGAACAAACCATGCAGTAATACTGTACATTTATAAATAAAAATACTCACTCGGCTTTTCTGGAGGCTTTGACCACTGGCAGCAGCCTCAGGAGACCTTCACCTGATGGATCATATTTACGCAAATCAAACTCATCCAGCTTCAGTAACACAAACACCAGAGCTGACCACTGAGCTGGAGAGAGACTGGTTCCACTGAGATGTCTGTCACCTCCTCTGTTCAGGTAAGTTTGTACTTCCTGCACTAGAGAATGATCATTCAGTTCATTCAGACAGTGGAACAGATTGATGGATTTCTCTGTAGAAGGATTCTCCCTGATCTTCTCCTTGATGTAATCCACTGTTTCCTGTTTGCTGTCAGATCTGATTCCTGTCTGTGGCATTAAGTCTTGTA
>NW_025926957.1:0-5272 GCF_022655615.1 Tachysurus fulvidraco
GTGTATACAAGTGTGTGTGTGTGTGAGTGTGAGACAGAGTGTATACAAGTGTGTGTGTGTGTGTGTGACAGAGTGTATATGTGTGTGTGTGTGTGAGAGAGTTTATATTAGTGTGTGTGTGTGTGAGAGAGTTTTTTTTCAAGTGTGTGTGTCTGTGTGTGACAGAGTGTATATAAGTGTGTGTGTGAGAGAGTGTTTATTAGTGTGTGTGTGTGTGTGACAGAGTGTATATAAGTGTGTGTGACAGAGTGTATATAAGTGTGTGTGTGTGTGACAGAGTGTATATAAGTGTGTGTGTGTGACAGAGTGTATATAAGTTGTTGTGTGTGTTGTGTGACAGAGTGTATATAAGTGTGTTGTGTGTGTGACAGAGTGTATATAGTGTGTGTGTGTGTGTGTGACAGAGTGTATATGTGTGTGTGTGTGTGTGACAGAGTGTATATAGTGTGTGGTGTGTGTTTGACAGAGTGTATATAAGTGTGTGTGTGTGTTTGACAGAGTGTATATAAGTGTGTATGTGTGTGTGTGTGTGACAGAGTGTATATAAGTGTGTGTGTGACAGAGTGTATATAAGTGTGTGTGTGTTTGACAGAGTGTATATAAGTGTGTGTGTGTGTGACAGAGTGTATATAAGTGTGTGTGTGTGTGACAGAGTGTATATAAGTGTGTGTGTGTGTGACAGAGTGTATATAAGTGTGTGTGTGTGTTTGACAGAGTGTATATAAGTGTGTGTGTGTGTTTGACAGAGTGTATATAAGTGTGTGTGTGTGTTTGACAGAGTGTATATAAGTGTGTGTGTGTGTGACAGAGTGTATATAAGTGTGTGTGTGTGTTTGACAGAGTGTATATAAGTGTGTTTGTGTGTGTGTGACAGAGTGTATATAAGTGTGTGTGTGTGTGTGACAGAGTGTATATAAGTGTGTGTGTGTGTGACAGAGTGTATATAAGTGTGTGTGTGTGTGTGACAGAGTGTATATAAGTGTGTGTGTGTGTGACAGAGTGTATATAAGTGTGTGTGTGTGTGTGACAGAGTGTATATAAGTGTGTGTGTGTGTGACAGAGTGTATATAAGTGTGTGTGTGTGTGTGACAGTGTGTATATTAGTGTGTGTGTGTGTGTCAGAGTGTCTATATGTGTGTGTGTGTGTTTGACAGAGTGTATATAAGTGTGTGTGTGTGTTTGACAGAGTGTATATAAGTGTGTGTGTGTGTGTGACAGAGTGTATATAAGTGTGTCTGTGTTTGACAGAGTGTATATCAGAGTGAATGTTTGTGTGTGTGTGACAGAGTGTATATAAGTGTGTGTGTGTGTGTGACAGAGTGTATATAAGTGTGTGTGTGTGTGACAGAGTGTATATAAGTGTGTATGTGTGTGTGTGACAGAGTGTATATAAGTGTGTGTGTGTGTGACAGAGTGTATATAAGTGTGTGTGTGTGTGTGAGACAGAGTGTATACAAGTGTGTGTGTGTGTGTGTGTGAGACAGAGTGTATACAAGTGTGTGTGTGTGTGTGTGACAGAGTGTATATGTGTGTGTGTGTGTGACAGAGTGTATATAAGTGTGTGTGTGTGTGAGACAGAGTTTATACAAGTGTGTGTGTATGTGTGTGACAGAGTGTATATAAGTGTGTGTGTGACAGAGTGTATATAAGTGTGTGTGTGTGTGACAGAGTGTATATAAGTGTGTGTGACAGAGTGTATATAAGTGTGTGTGTGTGTGACAGAGTGTATATAAGTGTGTGTGTGTGACAGAGTGTATATAAGTGTGTGTGTGTGTGTGTGTGTGTGACAGAGTGTATATAAGTGTGTGTGTGTGTGTGACAGAGTGTATATAAGTGTGTGTGTGTGTGTGTGTGTGACAGAGTGTATATGTGTGTGTGTGTGTGTGTGACAGAGTGTATATGTGTGTGTGTGTTTGACAGAGTGTATATAAGTGTGTGTGTGTGTGTGTGTGACAGAGTGTATATAAGTGTGTGTGTGTTTGACAGAGTGTATATAAGTGTGTGTGTGTTTGACAGAGTGTATATATACGTGTGTGTGTGTTTGACAGAGTGTATATAAGTGTGTGTGTGTGACAGAGTGTATATAAGTGTGTGTGTGTGTGACAGAGTGTATATAAGTGTGTGTGTGTGTGACAGAGTGTATATAAGTGTGTGTGTGTGTTTGACAGAGTGTATATAAGTGTGTGTTTGACAGAGTGTATATAAGTGTGTGTGTGTGTTTGACAGAGTGTATATAAGTGTGTATGTGTGTGTGTGTGTGACAGAGTGTATATAAGTGTGTGTGTGTGTGTGACAGAGTGTATATAAGTGTGTGTGTGTGTGACAGAGTGTATATAAGTGTGTATGTGTGTGTGTGACAGAGTGTATATAAGTGTGTATGTGTGTGTGTGACAGAGTGTATATAAGTGTGTATGTGTGTGTGTGACAGAGTGTATATAAGTGTGTGTGTGTGTGACAGAGTGTATATAAGTGTGTGTGTGTGTGACAGAGTGTATATAAGTGTGTGTGTGTGTGACAGAGTGTATATAAGTGTGTGTGTGTGTGTGACAGAGTGTATATAAGTGTGTGTGTGTGTGTGTGTGTGTGTGTGACAGAGTGTATATAAGTGTGTGTGTGTGTGTGTGACAGAGTGTATATAAGTGTGTGTGTGTGTGTGACAGAGTGTATATAAGTGTGTGTGTGTGTGTGACAGAGTGTATATATGTGTGTGTGTGTGTGTGACAGAGTGTATATATGTGTGTGTGTGTGTGTGTGTGACAGAGTGTATATAAGTGTGTGTGTGTGTTTGACAGAGTGTATATAAGTGTGTGTGTGTGTTTGACAGAGTGTATATAAGTGTGTGTGTGTGTTTGACAGAGTGTATATAAGTGTGTGTGTGTGTTTGACAGAGTGTATATAAGTGTGTATGTGTGTGTGTGTGTGACAGAGTGTATATAAGTGTGTGTGTGTGTGACAGAGTGTATATAAGTGTGTGTGTGTGTGACAGAGTGTATATAAGTGTGTGTGTGTGTGTGACAGAGTGTATATAAGTGTGTGTGTGTGTGTGTGACAGAGTGTATATAAGTGTGTGTGTGTGTTTGACAGAGTGTATATAAGTGTGTGTGTGTGTTTGACAGAGTGTATATAAGTGTGTGTGTGTGTTTGACAGAGTGTATATAAGTGTGTGTGTGTGTTTGACAGAGTGTATATAAGTGTGTGTGTGTGTGTTTGACAGAGTGTATCTGAGTGTGTGTGTGTTTGACAGAGTGTATATAAGTGTGTGTGTGTGTTTGACAGAGTGTATATAAGTGTGTGTGTGTGTTTGACAGAGTGTATATAAGTGTGTATGTGTGTGTGTGTGTGACAGAGTGTATATAAGTGTGTGTGTGTGTGTGACAGAGTGTATATAAGTGTGTGTGTGTGTGACAGAGTGTATATAAGTGTCTGTGTGTGTGTGACAGAGTGTATATAAGTGTGTGTGTGTGTGACAGAGTGTATATAAGTGTGTGTGTGTGTGTGTGACAGAGTGTATAAATGTGTGTGTGTGTGTGTGTGACAGAGTGTCTTTATGTGTGTGTGTGTGTGTGTGACAGAGTGTATATAAGTGTGTGTGTGTGTTGTGACAGAGTGTATATAAGTGTGTGTGTGTGTGACAGAGTGTATATAAGTGTGTGTGTGTTGTGTGTGACAGAGTGTATATAAGTGTGTGTGTGTGTGTGACAGAGTGTATATAAGTGTGTGTGTGTGTGTGTGACAGAGTGTATATAAGTGTGTTGTGTGTGTGTGTGACAGAGTGTATATGAGTGTGTGTGTGTTTGACAGAGTGTATATAAGTGTGTGTGTGTGTGTGTGACAGAGTGTATATAAGTGTGTGTGTGTGTGTGACAGAGTGTTTATAACAGTGTGTGTGTGTGTGTGAGAGAGTGTTTATAATTGTGTGTGTGTGTGTGTGACAGAGTGTATATAAGTGTGTGTGTGTGTGTGTGACAGAGTGTATATAAGTGTGTATGTGTGTGTGTGACAGAGTGTATATAAGTGTGTGTGTGTGTGACAGAGTGTATATAAGTGTGTGTGTGTGTGACAGAGTGTATATAAGTGTGTGTGTGTGTGACAGAGTGTATATAAGTGTGTGTGTGTGTGTGTGTGTGACAGAGTGTATATAAGTGTGTGTGTGTTTGACAGAGTGTATATAAGTGTGTGTGTGTGTGACAGAGTGTATATAAGTGTGTGTGTGTGTGACAGAGTGTATATAAGTGTGTGTGTGTGTGACAGAGTGTATATAAGTGTGTGTGTGTGTGAGACAGAGTGTATATAAGTGTGTGTGTGTGTGTGTGTGACAGAGTGTATATAAGTGTGTGTGTGTTTGACAGAGTGTATATAAGTGTGTGTGTGTTTGACAGAGTGTATATAAGTGTGTGTGTGTGACAGAGTGTATATGTGTGTGTGTGTGTGTGACAGAGTGTATATAAGTGTGTGTGTGTGTGTGACAGAGTGTATTTAAGTGTGTGTGTGTGTGTGTGTGACAGAGTGTATATAAGTGTGTGTGTGTGTGTGTGACAGAGTGTATATAAGTGTGTGTGTGTGTGTGACAGAGTGTATATAAGTGTGTGTGTGTGTGTGACAGAGTGTATATAAGTGTGTATGTGTGTGAGTGAGAGTGTATATAAGTGTGTATGTGTGTGTGTGACAGAGTGTATATAAGTGTGTGTGTGTGTGTGTGTGTGACAGAGTGTATATAAGTGTGTGTGTGTGTTTGACAGAGTGTATATAAGTGTGTGTGTGTTTGACAGAGTGTATATAAGTGTGTGTGTGTGACAGAGTGTATATGTGTGTGTGTGTGTGTGACAGAGTGTATATAAGTGTGTGTGTGTGTGTGACAGAGTGTATATAAGTGTGTGTGTGTGTGTGTGTGTGTGTGTGACAGAGTGTATATAAGTGTGTGTGTGTGTGTGTGTGACAGAGTGTATATAAGTGTGTGTGTGTGTGTGTGACAGAGTGTATATAAGTGTGTGTGTGTGTGTGTGTGTGTGACAGAGTGTATATAAGTGTGTGTGTGTGTGTGTGTGTGACAGAGTGTATATAAGTGTGTGTGTGTGTGTGTGTGTGTGTGTGTGTGTGTGTGTGACAGAGTGTATATAAGTGTGTGTGTGTGTGTGTGACAGAGTGTATATAAGTGTGTGTGTGTGTGTGACAGAGTGTATATGTGTGTGTGTGTGTGTGTGACAGAGTGTATATAAGTGTGTTGTGTGTGTGTTGTGACAGAGTGTATATAAGTGTGTGTGTGTGTGTGTGT
>NW_025926958.1:0-736 GCF_022655615.1 Tachysurus fulvidraco
GTACAAACACATAACCTAATTTTGTACATCAACACATAACCCTAATTTGTATCAAACACATAACCCTAACCTATTTTGTACATAAACACATAACCCTAATTTTGTACCAACACATAACCCGTAGTTTTGTACATAAACACATAACCCTAATTTTGTACAAACACATAACCCTAATTTTGTACATAACACATAGGAAAATAATGTGCAATACTGTATCTCGACTGGTGGTGGCGCTATCAAGCTGAAACCATGTGCAATCTACTTCCCGCCCCCTAATTAGTATATATACCAAATTTCAGCCTCCTAGGACCTACAGAAACGAAGTGCACCCCCTGATGCAGAGGGGTGCACTTTCGCATTTATCCCTATTACCTAACTGTAACCCTAATCGTAACCCTAATTTTTTGAAAAATTGTCAAAGTCCAAACTCAAACCCAAAGCTCATATAGACTCAAAAACACCACAGTCATGTCCAGTCACTTCCAAATAGTATATATAGATGTCAATTTTGAACATAAACCCAAAGGAAAATGTACAATACCCTATCTCCACTGCTGGTGGCGCTATCGAGCTGAAACCATGTGCAATCAACTCCCAGCCCCCTAATTAGTATACATACCAAATTTCAGAGCTCTAGAGCAAAAAATGAGAAAAAATGTGCATTTGCACATATGTGCATTTTCGTTTTGACCACACAACCTAACCCTAACCCTAAACAAAACCCAAACCCAAACCC
>NW_025926959.1:0-6915 GCF_022655615.1 Tachysurus fulvidraco
TCACTCTTAGTGGACTAATGATGTGTTAGCTAGGCCTCAAGTCTCAGATATTGGGATGTAAGTCATTAAAGAATGAACACAGCAGAAAGTACACTTGATGTTCATTCCTTCATTGGAAATCATCACATAAATGTACTTTGTTTGATGATTGAGTAAGACAATAAAATGATCCTGTTTAACTCCCACCAGTGAACTTTATTATTCAATTATAATGTTACACAGTTCTCAAACATCTCTGTGTTTTATTAGAATAATGTAAACTACGTTTTATCGGCGTAGCCAAGGGTCCGCTATTGGGAGCCAATGATTTACACCTTGACATTAAAATTTAATTCACATCACCACAGGTACCAACTTTGGAGATGTGCTTGGCACAAGTGGCTAATCTTTTCCCTTTGGAAAAATTTACACATGATTTACAGAACAAATCCGAATTATTCTGGCTGACACGGGCCCCTTTGTGGGATTTACTTGAACAAGCATGACCCCAACCCTGACCTGTTTTGGTTTGCCCTTAGCTTTTCAATATTCACTCTCATATTAACAATACATCGTTGTTATATTGTTATTAATATGTTTGAATGTATGCTGTGTGTGCTGACTGATTGTTGTTTTGTTTAAGGTTTAATAAGAAATCAATAAAACTATAATAATAATAAAATAATAAATCACAATATATATCTAATGTTTGAAATGATCAGTTATATATTACTGAATTCAGGGTTAAAGTAATAAACAGTTACTCAAAAATAGGTAGTGAAAAAATATGTAGTCAAATTGAATCTTATGACAATTTAAAAAGAGCTTTAAACTAAAAAAAAACAAAAAAAAACCGCAAACCAAAAACAAATTTGTGACGCAGTTGTGATGTAATTTCCTCGGCTCCTCCTCGCCCGACTATTATAACCTATGAGAGACACTACAGAGATTAACTTTGGACTCCAGTGATACAGGAGCGACATGGAAAACGGAGTACAGGAACAACCTCTGTAAGCGTCTCATACTTTTATATAATGTATATTATTCTTATATATTATATACACATTACATTTACCATCTAACCGGTAGAAGGAAACAGAGCACTTGTCACCAGACCTAGTTGTTATTAGAGACTGTAAACAGTTTACAAAGTATTGTTATTTAGTCATGTGTAAGAAGAACACAGCTTGGTGTTTTTCTGGTTATTTATATATACTGTATGTAAATATTACAGACCTGACTCTTGTCTGGGTGAGTCTTTAAATCACGGAAGTGAAATGTCGCGTATTTATTTATTTGTTTATTTGTTTGTTTGTTTAAATGTATTACTAATGTATAGATCTATTGGATAACTCGAAACGTCTGAATTGTGTGTGTGAGTGTGTGTGTGTGTGTGTGTGTGTGTGTGTGTATGCGTGTGTGTGTGCGTCTCTGTGTGTGCGTGTGTGTGTGCGAGCGTGTATGTGTGTATGGATGTGTGTGTGCGCGCGTGTATGTGTGTATGGGTGTGTGTGTATGTGTGTATTCGCCGCGCGCGCGCTTGTGTGTGTGAGTGAGAGAGAGAGAGAGAGAAAGAGAGAGAGAGAGAGCGCGAGCGTGTGTGTGTGTGTTTCACTTCAATCTGCTTTAATGGCTGTTGGATTTGCCCGGACACATCACTGTGACTGCTTCTTAGAAAACTGCCATACAAATACGAATCCAAACACCGGACAATTGGTAAACTGTTGGGGAATTTTAGAGATTTTTTAGCACCTAAACAAAATGGCAGTGTTTTGCCCTAACAGAGAATGAGAGAAAAAATAAAAACAAGCAATAAGGGAGAGAGTGGCACAAAGCAACGACTTTATTTAGCGGTTTCAATATACACTGTTATTGAAACTCCCTATACGAAGTGTGTGTGTGTGTGTGTGGTGTGTGTGTGTGTGTGTGTGTGGGTGTGTGTGGTGTGTGTGTGGTGTGTGTGTGCGCGTGCGCGCGCGCAATGGTTTTTACAACGTTGTTATAAAAAAAAAACACCACATTTTTGTTTTTGACATTTGTTTGTTTGTTTGTTTGTTTTTTTATTTTATTGTTATGTATTGTATGATATTTTTTCATTCTGTGGCGCACAAAGTTAACATTTTCAGACCGGATTTCTCATGTGATCCTTCCGCTCTCATTCCATGTTTTTCACATGTGGAATTTAAGGAAATAACATGGTTAAATGTACTGTCAACATTTTGGCCCCACATGATTGTTACTCACTTAATTAGATGTGAAGAATTATGACTTGAAATGATGCATCTGTATAAGACCTTAGTCATACAAAAGGTAACTTTCCCATCCTTACTAAGTGTGTCATTTGGCAGGAATGTGGTATAAATTCTGGCTTTGGGAACTTTACACACACAGCTGCCATGTTTTAGAAGTTGTCTTATTCTTAGGAATCTTCTAGCTTGGAAGCTTATTTACATTTTTAAAACACATTAAACTTTAACTCTTGAGATAAGGTATGAAATCATTTGCTTCATGTAAACAGTTGACAGACTTTAAGTTTAAGGTCAATTAAAATGTCTAAGAAGCTTATACAAGCAGTTTTTACCTTTTGTACAGTCTTTCAGTCATTTTCTCAAAATTCGGTGTTGAATGTTGAACAAAGCACAAAACCTTTTGGGTTTTTTTGTTTGTCTTTTTCTACAACCAGGAACCAGGCAGAACTGCTTGCACAGATGTTTCCCACAGACAGTCTGGAGTACAAACTCCTTTTGAGGTACGTACAGAAGAAAATAGACAGTCATCCCACCCAAAGCAACAGTGTGGGAGAGGTGAAGGCTGCTACACATCCTCAGAAACACCATAAAACACAGAAAAATAAGAAGCGTAAATTTCTGAAGATCATAAGCTGCATTCGGCCAGAGAGGGAAGATGAAGATTGTGTGACTAGACCTCCTCACAGACAACCGGCAACTGCAGGTTCATGTGAGTATCAGAATGCAACCCTGAGATCACTTATTAATGCTATGGCATATATATTGTTAATTGAAAAACTAACAATTTCTGGCTGTTTCTGGGATTACAATTATATACAGAGTCTGCAGCTTTATATTTGTAGGTCATGAGGTATTTTCCTTATAACATGGCTCACTAATTAATTTCATTGTGTTCGTAACCGCAGCTGATTCAGACCAGGAAGAAGTTGAACAAATTGTCAACAAGTTGACTAAACTCACAGATAAAGTTCATTTTAAATCTACGGATATAGAAACTGATGGTGACGGTGAGTGTATGTTCTTATTTTTTCACATATCCTGTGCTAGTGATGCATACAGAGCTCATGTAAATGTAGCTATATGACTTAGCAAGGTTTCTAATTCGTATTCTGTATCTACAGATCTTGTGGAGCAAATAGTGGAACTGCTTCGGGAACATGGAGATAAACTTAACGAGAAAGTAAGTCACATTCATTCCTTTCATTTTAATGATGCACTTGGGGGTTGTAAAAATAAATCACTAGTGTAACAATATCTGGATAAAATGTTACATATGAATAAAATAGGATAGTTATTAGAGTGACAGGTGATTAGAGTGACAGGTTTTCAATGAACGAATTGAGAATTTTCCATCTTTGTTCATAGTTAAAAAGGTGGCCCCATAAACAAAAACCTCCCTCAGTGTTGATATTTCATATTCTGCGTTATCGATGAGAAATACTTTCTTTATTTTATATTTATTTATCAAGGTGGAAAAAAGATCACTGTGGAATTGTACATTTTGAAGTAATTGCTTAATGTCTGTCCATAGATACAAAAGGACCACATGCTTATGAAACAGCTGCAGGACTCTCTGTCATACGGTTTCTTTAAAAAATTGGCCGTAGCTTTATACACAGACTAAGTCCGGAGGAGCTTCCTGCTACACAGAGCCGAAAGCAAGCTGAGATCGCGATCACCTTTGAGCTGACCAGCCGCCTAAATGCCATGGACTCCCATCCTATGAACCGAGTGCTGGGCTTTGGTGCTACATACCTGCAGGACTACTTCACCCCCTGGGTCAACCAACAAGGCGGCTATGTAAGTACAATACAGTTGCTACCAAGCCATGCCTACTCATATTCTGTGTCTTTTGATTTGTTTGATTTAGATACACATTCTTGTCATTATTTATGAATTTTTTTTCCGTCTCTTTTGTTTTCTCTTTTCAGGAAAAGTTTTCAGCACAGACAGTGATGCTAAGAGGAAGTCGAATAAACCTAGAAGACTTTGATCCACCCCACATTCACCAACACCCCTCCCCCCTCGAACTTCATTAGATTTAATTATTCTCAGGATCCAAGTCACTTGAATAAGAAAAGTATTTTATTAAAAAAGTTTAATGTTTACATATCCATGATACCAAAGCCTCTGTGAAATAGAAGTGTAGGTATGTGGTTTAACAATGTTTTTTTTTGTTAATTTTTATAACTAATTAATTCAATGAGTAGTTGATAAGTAATTTTGTGTTAGATATTTTCATGTGTTAGCGTTTTTGTATTATACCTATGGTTGTATGCAGATTGATTTGTGTGTTTATGAGCAGTTATGTTTTGTCTGTCCGTAGTGTAAGATCTCACAGATCTTATGCATGCAGATTTACAGGGTTTTGGGGAAATAGTAGATTTTTTTCTAGTAGAAAAGCTAAAAAGTTTTTTACTCAAATAAAGGTTTTTAAAAAAATCACTCAAATAAATGTTGGACTGTGAAGAACTAACATTATGATCATTTATGCTTTAAGAAATCTTTAGAGGACGTTATTTATTTATTTGTTTGTTTATTTATTTGTTTATTTATTTGTGGTATAGAATATGATAGTCATTAAATGGTCATTTTAATTATTAAGCAATAAGTAAGTAAATAATTTAGAATATTTTGAATATAGCCATATTAAAAGAACTATTGATTCTTTCATAAAAAGGATAAAAAAAATAATGGATTATAAAATTAAAATAAAAAATTACAGATCACTTATGTACATACGACATCTTAAGGCACAAATATTATCAAAATTTGTATTATTGTAAGTAACACCCAAGCAACATTTAGGTAGTTGACAAATGACCCATAAAAAGTACTTTTTTTTGGAAAGCATAACTTTTTAAGAAAAAATACATATAAATACATATATATTTGTGGAGTATGAAAACTGCAGTTTCAGAAAATAGTACGGTCACTCATTTTGTCAATGACTTCACATATTTTTTTCACTTTTTCACTCAACAATACTGTAAATGTGTCCTATGGTGTGACATTTAAAAAGTACTAAGAAATTATATTAAATAACATAAAATAATACAGACAGAATTGAGACAGAATTGTTCACATTATTAAAACATTATTTTCTTAAAGTGATATTTATTTTACATGAAAGTACTAATTAGAATCATTTTCACCATGAATAGATGAATGGTGTCACACCAAAGGACAAAAAAAACTTAACAACTTCATGGTCTTAAAACATAGTTAAATATTTAAACAATTCTGAGAGAAATACTTACCATGTGCACTTCTCATGGCCTTCATAGGGGTCTTCAGTCACATGACCTTGAGTGGGGTCTTTCAATTAAATGTATTGTCCATGATATTGCCCAAATTAAAATTAGGTTTTTGCATAACAGCAAAGGACATTTTTTCTGTGACACACTTTATGAAATTCCTACACTTTTAGAAATGTATGTATCGAAAAGTGATGGCCACTTAGTGAAATAGACACTTGCACATTATGCCAGGAGTGTTCATTAAGATTTTTAAACATTATTTTCTTTATTTATAAAATGTAATATTTATGAAATAATGTTGTCTACCGTCACACCATAGGACAATTTTGAGATTTGGCTCAAAGTTCTAAAAAAACTAACAATAACTTGGGTATCAAAACAACAAATTCATATAAAACAGAGAAAATGTTTAAACCATTTACAGTATTCTAAATTATGAAAATGTGAAATAAATTATGTTTTATCTTCTGTGACAGTGAAAAAGCCATGTCACGTCAACTACCCATTTACAGTTTAGTAATGTTTTTTGTGTGTTATTTTTTGTTGCACCTCTAATATACAGTCGTATGCAAAAGTTTCGGAACCCTGACAATTTCCATAATTTCATTATAAATATGTGGGTGTTTGGATCAGCAATTTCATTTTCATCTATCAAATAACTGAAGGACGCAGTAATATTTCAATAGTGAAATGAGTTTATTGGATTAACAAAAATGTGCAATATGCATCAAAACGATATTAGACAGGTGCATAAATTTGGGCACTCTTGCCATTTTGTTGATTTGCACACCTGTAACTAATTAGCATTGATTAATTGGAACGCACAATTGGTCTAAATTACTAACTACGACTGTACTTAGTGATATACACATTCTGTCCAGTTTATTTGGAACTCAATAGGCGATTCTGGGCTACAACAGGACAAAAGCAGAGTACTGTATTCCAGTCTTGTGAGCCAAGAACAGGAATCACAGATTAATAAAAAATGGGGGATTGGAGCTCAGTGGTAAGGTGTTCGGAAGGTTATGGGTTCGAAGGTCATGGTTTTGGAAGGTCATGGGTTTGAACACATATCTGAGCCATATTCAATGCAATATGAATAGATGTCATATGTGCATTATCTCTTAATTATTTTTTTTGCATTACATTATGTTAAAGATCAATAGTTGTCTAAGGCACCTACAAGCTAAGTGATGGACTTTTCATTTCTTTTTAGTGATGGTAGAGGATTTGTGTCCTTGTCAGTCATAACAACTTATTTTTTAGTCATTTTCTCAACATTCTGTTTCAATTGTGGCCAAAATGGAAAAGTGAGAGCAGCGAGTTTTCAGACAAACGCAGCATGTGCATATTCCTCTGATCAGAAAACATGAAACACGCAGCTTTGGTGTTCATTTTGGTAAGGCCCTTGGCAAAAACTAATAGTG
>NW_025926960.1:0-2547 GCF_022655615.1 Tachysurus fulvidraco
TGCAATCAACTCCCAGCCCCCTAATTAGTATACATACCAAATTTCAGAGCTCTAGAGCAAAAAATGAGAAAAAATGTGCATTTGCACATATGTGCATTTTCGTTTTGACCACACAACCTAACCCTAACCCTAACCCTAACCCTAACCCTAACCCTAACCCTAACCCTAACCCTAACCCTAACAGATCCTATTTGGACTGTCCCCGCCCGAAAAAAACACTTAAAAACTCCAGTGTTTATGGTGTGAGACCCACGGGCGAGACGGTGGGACGATCAGGGTGGCATGCTAGGCAGGCCCGTGCACAACGTGAGTCCCTTAATTGGGACCACGGTCTGGGGACTCCAATCCTACCCCCCAACCCTAACCCTACCCCCAACCCTAACCCTAACCCTAACCCTAACCCTAACCCTAACCCTAATCCCAACCCTAATTCTAACCCCAACTCCTCAACCTAACCCTAACCCTAACCCTAACCCTAACCCTAACCCTAACCCTAACCCTAACCCTAACCCTAACCCTAACCCCTAACCCTAACCCTAACCCTAACCCTAACCCTAATTTTGTACATAAACACATAACCCTAATTTTGTACAAACACATAACCCTAATTTTGTACATAAACACATAACCCTAATTTTGTACAAACACATAACCCTAATTTTGTACATAAACACATAGGAAAATAATGTGCAATACTGTATCTCGACTGGTGGTGGCGCTATCAAGCTGAAACCATGTGCAATCTACTTCCCGCCCCCTAATTAGTATATATACCAAATTTCAGCCTCCTAGGACCTACAGAAACGAAGTGCACCCCCTGATGCAGAGGGGTGCACTTTCGCATTTATCCCTATTACCTAACTGTAACCCTAATCGTAACCCTAATTTTTTGAAAAATTGTCAAAGTCCAAACTCAAACCCAAAGCTCATATAGACTCAAAAACACCACAGTCATGTCCAGTCACTTCCAAATAGTATATATAGATGTCAATTTTGAACATAAACCCAAAGGAAAATGTACAATACCCTATCTCCACTGCTGGTGGCGCTATCGAGCTGAAACCATGTGCAATCAACTCCCAGCCCCCTAATTAGTATACATACCAAATTTCAGAGCTCTAGAGCAAAAAATGAGAAAAAATGTGCATTTGCACATATGTGCATTTTCGTTTTGACCACACAACCTAACCCTAACCCTAACCCTAACCCTAACCCTAACCCTAACCCTAACCCTGGGGTCACTTCCACCCCAACCCTAACCCTAACCCCAACTCCCAGCCCTGACCCTAGTTCCTAACCCCAACCCTAACCCCTAACCCTAACCCTAATCCGTACCCCTAATCCTAACCCAACCCCAACCCTAATCCCTAACCCCAACCCTAATTCCTAACCCTAATCCCAACCCAACCCCAACCCTAATCCCTAACCCCAACCCTAATCCCTAACCCCAACCCTAATCCCTAACCCCAACCCTAATCCCTAACCCCAACCCTAATTCCTAACCCTAATCCTAACCCAACCCCAACCCTAATCCCTAACCCCAACCCTAATCCCTAACCCTAACTCTTAACCCTAACCCTAACTCCCAACCCTAACCCCAACCCTAACTCCTAACCCTAACCCTAGCCCCAACCCCAACTCCTAACCCTAACCCTAACTCCTAACCCTAACCCTAACTCCTAACCCCAACCCCAACTCCTAACCCTAACCCCAACCCCAACCCTAACCCTAACCCCAACCCCAACTCCTAAACCTAACCCTAACCCTAACCCTAACCCTAACCCTAACCCTAACCCTAACCCTAACCCTAACCTAACCCTAACCCTAACCCTAACCCTAACCCTAACCCTAACCCTAACCCCTAACCCTAACCCTAACCCTAACCCTAACCCTAACCCTAACCCTAACCTAACCCTAACCCTGACCCTGACCCTGACCCTGACCCTGACCCTGACCCTGACCCTGACCCTGACCCTGACCCTAACCCTAACCCTAACCCTAACCCTAACCCTAACCCTAACCCTAACCCTAAACCCTAACCCTAACCCTAACCCTAACCCTAACCCTAACCCTAACCCTAACCCTAACCCTAACCCTAACCTAACCCTAACCCTAACCCTAACCCTAACCCTAACCCTAACCCTAACCCTAACCCTAAACCCTAACCCTAACCCTAACCCTAACCCTAACCCTAACCCTAACCCTTAGGCGTCGTCTGAGGTCGGGACCCTAACTGAGACCGACCCCTAACTCTAGAAGAGCGTTTTAAGCTCCTAACTTTAAATAAGCGATGTTTTTTCGTTCGCCGTGATGGTGGTGGCTGAAAATGAGGTCCGTGTGGCAGGCCCGTGCACAACGTGGTTTCTGGGTCACTCCCAGAACTACGGTCTTTTCCCCTAACCTAACCCTAACCCTAACCCTAACCCCTAACCCTAACCCTAACCCTAACCCTAACCCTAACCCTAACCTAACCCTAACCCTAACCCTAACCCTAACCCTAACCCTAACCCTAAACCCTAACCCTAACCCTAACCCTAACCCTAACCC
>NW_025926961.1:0-1011 GCF_022655615.1 Tachysurus fulvidraco
CACCTTGGTGAGTTGTCTCAATTGGAAGAAACATGATTTAACTACTAAATTAATCTGTTTCTCCAATTTAAAATCACAATCCATAACAACACCTTAATTTTTTACAAAGGGCTTCACATAAGGATTTAGCTCACCGAGGTTTAGGTCTACTGACTCACAGGTTCTCCCTGACAACACACCACTTCTGTTTTCTTTTCATTAAAATTAAAGAAATTTAGTGCCATCCAGGTCTTAATTTCTTCAAAGCACTGCAGTAGGGGCACTAGAGAGCAGGTATCTTTGCGTTTCAAGGGCAGATAAATTTCAAAATCCTGGGTTAGGGTTGCTATGGTGATGGACAGGCTGATAGATGAAGTCAGACAGGAATCTCCGTGGACAATGATGTTTGCAGATGACTGTAGTGAGAGTAGAGAGCAGGTGGAGGAACACCTAGAAAGGTGGAGGTCTGCTCTTGAAAGAAGAGGAATGAATGTCAGTCATAGTAAGACAGGATATGTGTTTGAACAAGAGGAAGGGAAGTAGAACAGTAAAGTTACAGGTCTGAGGTCAGTGGGCTGGAGTGAGTGTCAGGAGTGTTGTGTGACAGAAGAGTGTCAGAAAGAAAATCACAGGAAAGGTGTACAAGACAGTAGTGAGACCAGCTATGGTATATTTTTAGAGACTGTAGCAGTGAGAAATAGACATGAGTCAGAGATGGAGGTAGCAGAGATGAGGAATGTTGAGGTTCACTTTAGGATGAGGATGGACAGGATTAGGAAAGAGAACATCAGTGCTTCTGCAGTTTTGGGAACAAGGTCAGAGCGACCAGATTGGGATGATTTAGACGCTTGCAGAGGAGGGAGATGGTTATATTGGAAGGAGGATTTTGGATATGGAGCTGCCAGGTAAGAGGCCAAGAGGAAGGCCAAAGAGGAGATATATGGATGTCCGTATACAGTTAGAGAGTACATGATGCCACGGATAGTGTTAGGTGGAAACAAACGATTCACTGTGGTGACCCCTAACGGGAAA
>NW_025926962.1:0-3255 GCF_022655615.1 Tachysurus fulvidraco
GGTCCAAAGACCTGCATGGTAGGTTGATTGGCATCTCTGGAAAATTGTCCGTGGTGTGTGTGTGTGAGTGTGAATGAGAGTGTGTGTGTGCCCTGCGATGGGTTGGCACTCCATCCAGGGTGTATCCTGCCTCAATGCCCGATGACGCCTGAGATAGGCACAGGCTCCCCGTGACCCGAGAAGTTCAGATAAGCGGTAGAAGATGAATGAATGAATGAATGTATTTCTATAAATGTTTTTTTAATATTGATTCACATTCTCTGTAAAAATAATAACACAATATACAATACATGGACTAACATATGAACACAGGTCAGTTTTGTAAAGATAGAAATAAGTTTATACGATAAAATAGGTCATCATTTGCAGGTAAAAGGAGTTTATGCTTTATTTTTAACATAACAAGCTGCATTTTGATTCTTAATAACTTCAAGAAAAAGAGAAGCTGTTGTTAAAAAATTGTAATTGTTGACAAATTGCAGTGGTATAAGAATAAAAAGCCACATGTGGATGTGCTGTTATAGGAACTCTGCTTTATCATGTCACCTCTTTATAATGTTACTCTAACAGTAAGACGTGTGCTGTGTTTTCTTCCCATGAGGCTGAAAATCAAGACAAAAACACACATCGATAAGGATTGGATTTAATAACTAAAAAGGTTAATTATGGGTGTTAATGAGTGAGGTGACGTCACCTCTGTTAGAGTCCTGAACATCTCTGTTAGACTCCTGAACATCTCTGTTAGAGTGCTGATCATCTCTGTTAGAGTCCTGAACATCTCTGTTAGACTCCTGAACATCTCTGTTAGAGTGCTGATCATCTCTGTTAGAGTGCTGATCATCTCTGTTAGAGTCCTGAACATCTCTGTTAGAGTCCTGAACATCTCTGTTAGACTCCTGAACATCTCTGTTAGAGTCCTGAACATCTCTGTTAGACTCATGAACAGCAGAGAGCTCCAGAGAAGGGTACGTATCTACTCTGTCTAGAAACTCCACATAATAAACATCACCACTATCACTGTCATTACCATCACCATCAGCATCACCACCACCATCATCATCATCATCATCATCATAAATAATAATCATCACCATTCATTTTGGACTCACATTTATTTTCCTGGACAATCTAGAAAACAAATAGATTAAAAACATTTTATTCATTTACTACAAACTCATAAAACTTCATTCTGCATTAAAATCATTTACTTGTATTTTTCTGACCATTCGTAACAGATTGTACCTTATTTTTAATTGACAGGTGAAGATGTATTACTAAATCTGTGACTTACTGCATTAATTTGTAGATGAGAACTCCAATAACGCCAACACAGTGAAGGAGAACCAGAGAGAGAGAGAGAACCAGATGAGGGTCTGTAGTGTGTCCACATTCTGGGAAATAAATCAAATAAAATCAGATTAAACTACAAAAGCATAAACATTTATCAGCCCACTGTAGATACCTACCTGAAAGGCTATGATTAAACAGGTGCGTGTCAACACCCAGGTTGTCGGAACCAATGCACTGCAGAGTGGGTGTGTCTATAAATGATTGACGGATTGTAATAAAGCTGTTTAAGCTCGTGTTACACACAGACCCACGTAGATAGACGTCACCTCAGATGAAGAGAGAGTTTGAACAGAGAAACTCCATTCCAGTGTAGGAGATGGATTTCCACGAACCTCACAGGAACACATGATGAAATCCTGAGTGCTGTTACAGCTGGAGGATGGAGAGACCTGAGGAGCATCTGAGAGGAGGGGGGGGGGGTTTCCACAGGTTATATTTTACAAATTTTTATTAAAATCTTTATTTAAATTTTTTGGACTAAAATGTTTCTATTTGAAATTGAATGTTTTTACTTTTTATACTTTAAAAATATATTTTAATGAAATAAAATTGTATTGTGTTGTTTATGTAAAAAATAAAACCTCCTGACTCGTGGCACACGCACTCTGTGTTGGTGATGTGCATGATGGAGGACATGGGGATTTGACATGGGGATGAGTTAAAGGTAAAAACAACAGGAGACGCCGCACACCGATAAACTGCTCCAATAAATATAATGGTGCGACCATCAGGTCTTCATCAGGCACAAATGTGATCACCTCGCTTTCAAAATAAGGCACACTATACACACTATACACTATACACACTATACACACAGCATTAATCAACTCACATGTCACAAACATATTAAATATACACAGAAAAAATATATATATAAAAATATACAGTTCATTTCAACAATACAAAGATAACCATTTAAAGATCTATAAAAATGGTTTATCAGTTTATCGGTGTGCGGCTTCTCCTGTTGTTTTTACTTTGATTATTTGTTGCCCAACACCTGTCCCCTAATAATTATTTCGGGTTTTTGGACGAGCTGTCCTCCTCACAAGCTTTTAATGAGTTAAAGGTCTCATCAACATACTGTAGGTAAAGACACTGGTGTCCACTGCGTAATAGGAATTAATGGAGTTGCTTAGTAGCTTTGCAAAAGTCATTTTCTATTGCAGAATTTTTTTTTCCTTGTTGGAATGAAAGCCTTAAGCTACACCTGCCCTTTATGGGCAATATTAAAGGCTTCTGTATTTGTTGTTTCATGTCCCAAATACACTATACACTAAAAGTGGAGGTATGTTCAGTTTTAACAGAGTGACTCAAATCAATCTAAAGGACAAATGATGTACTTAAGAAGAAATTATTTTTAATAGAGTTAGTGCAGACATTTCAGTGTGGAACGGACTAAAAGACATATTCAGTCGTCCTCCGAAAGTACTGGAACAACAAGACCAATTTTCTGGATGTGTATTGAATGCTGAACGCTTTTCTTTTATGTTGTACTCTCCTTATACCCAACACACATTATTATAGTGTCTGTGAAGTCAAGGACCTTCTGCATCTCACTTTACTGCCCCTTTGAACCTGTCACAAATGTTCATGTGACAAATAAATGTCTAAAACTCAAGTAATGAAACTATAAGAACTAACAAGAACAATTATCATTAAGGAGTTTTAAAATATTCTTGTGTTTAAACTTTATAAATACTCACACTGAACATCCAGGAACACAGATGTGTTGTGATCTCCGTGCTGGTTTCGAGCTCTACAGTAATATAAACCACTGTGTGTAGAATCAGTCGTGTTGATGGTGAGATGGTCTCCGGTTCCTATCTGCTCTCCGTTCTCTCTGTACCAGGTGTAGTTCAGCACTGCTGGGTTTGCATCACTGCTACAACTCAGAGACACTGA
>NW_025926964.1:0-5029 GCF_022655615.1 Tachysurus fulvidraco
AGAATGAAGAATTTCTTTTCCTTCATCACCTTCTACCTGATCTCAGGTCAGTAATTATACATTAAATAACAAACTACAGAGTTGAGGAATCATTATGAATTTGTGCTGCTGTTAGTTTCATGCTGAACTTTAGTATTGAGAGAATTTGGAGGTGTTTATCATCAGAAAGATGACAAATCTTTTTATTCTGATTGACAGGTTCAGTGCACTGCTTTGATGTGATCAGTTATGATGGAGGTCATGTCATAATGAACTTTGTAAATCTACAAATCACTTCACCTGTGTATTTTTGCAAATTTAAAGTGGAAACAGACTGTAAATATTTGATAACAGCTCAGATCTCAGAGATAAACAACCTGATTCATAAGGACAGAATTGCTCTGTTGTACACTGGAGGATTAATTACACTGATTTACAGAAACCTGAGTTTACAGGATACTGGAATGTATCAGATTGGAGAATTCAGCGGGTGGAATTACGACATTAACCTGAAAGTGAACAGTGGTGAGAAAATTTTAGGTGCTTTAATATTTAAACTTCATCATGATAGAGGATGTAAACAGCAGGTTCTTAATACCAACAGCTGTGTGTTAAAATGGAGAGTCTTCATTTGTTTGAACAGAAATATAAATCAGGTGAAGTGGAATAATGTAGATGTGATAATGTACGAATGTAATAATGAAATAATGTGATTGACAGATCCATGTTGTAGTGGGACAAAAGCAGTAACAGGTCATTTGGGACAGACGCTGATGATCAACTGCTTCTATCCAGTAGAGTTTGAAACAAACCCCAAGTCCTTCTACAGAATAGATGGTTTCAGTGAATCTGAACTGATCCGTACCAGTGGAACAGAACAACACCAGGACGGCAGGTTCTCCATTTCTGATGACAGGAAGAATAAAGTTTTCAGTGTGAACATCCCTGATTTGAGAAAAGATGATGGAGGACTTTATTCCTGTGCAGTTACTGAAGACATGAGTTTATTCAGTTATCTGTCGCTCTTCACAGAAATTCAGCTCCAAGTTACTGGTGAGATTTATTTTACTACCATATTACAGTGAATTATTAAAAAACACCTCAGTTAAAAATAGTTTCTCTAAGTGGTACAATGAGTCTTACTGCTGCTTATCATCTGTTATTTACTGACAATACTGTATACAATCAACAACAACGTGTCTTTATGTCAGTCAACAGTTTGAACCCACAAAGTTCAGAACAATCCACAGTCAGAGTTATGACTTATCTGTGTTTTCTTTGTGTTATTAATATATGAACATGGGATTACTTTCTGGTTCCTGTAAACAGAAGTAACAAAAGACACAACAGAGAATCCAGATGTCACATCAGACACATCTGAGTCTGGTAAGATATTAAATACACACATTTAGGGTCTGTTCTCTTTGTCACCAGATGACAGCTATGATAAGCCACTGTTAGGGTAAATTTAGCTTTAAGTGGTTACTGTGCACCCAGTTGTTTGCTACTGTGCTGCTAAGTGCTAAGCTAACCCAGTTGGTTGCTGGAATGTTGCTTAGCAGTGTCTGTGGTATTCCTTGGTTGTAAAGGTATTGTAAGGAAGTTGCGATGCCATCCCAAGTGGTTGTGCTGAGAAGCCATTTAGTTATGCTAGTGTGTCACTAAGTAGTTCTTACGGTATTCCATGTGGTTGCTGTGACACTAAAAATATGCAGCACTATGTAGAAATCCTCTATGGACTAAAGTAGCTTTCACAACTATTGGTAAGTTTTCCAAGAGTGGACGAGGGTGAAATTAATGACACACAGATAAAGGTCTGAGTTCACTCTATATTTCTTCTCTTTATCAAGTCTTATACATTTAAAAGTTATACAATTCTGTAGGGCTACTTTGTCTATTAGTAATTTTTTTCCTTTTAACACTTTCTACTTATTGTCATGGTTCAGATCAGCAGATTTCAAATGACAAACTGGCTCTATGTCAAATATAAATAAATTAGACAGAAGCTAAACATAAAATCCTTTGGTTAATACAGCAGTTTTCTTTCAACAGCAACACAACGTAGGTAAAACTCTTCAGGTTAACCTGCTCCATCACTGATTATATGATGGTTTAACTCATTTGTTTAAAAATGCATGATGACATTATTCAGCTGTTCAGAAGTGAATATTCACCATAATGTCATCAGCAGGATCCTCATTCATCATCATCATCATCATCATCATCATCATCATCACTGTGTGTGTCTTTGTGCTGCTGATGGGAGGATTTGTACTCGGCTACAAGTTGAGACACAAAACACAAGGTACTGAACAAACATGAAACACCAGCATGCTAAAACACTTCTCTGCCTAGGATTTCATTATAAAATCCCTGTACGGCTGGTGTTTTATTTGTTTTTGCAGATTCTGCCCCTTTAAGCCAGAGAACAGAAACAAATAACACGGTGAGTGAAAATGATGGTGTAATAATAAGGATAAAGGGAAAATTCAATAAAACTCAGAATACTTCCACAACTGTACTGCTCTTTGTTACACCACTGCCCGTGCTGACTGCCAAAAACGTACGAAATTTGTGACTAATGTTTGTTGATTCATGATCACAATGTGTGTCATTATCCGTTATTAGATGTGTCTAATGATTTTAATTCAAAATGATTGTGACTGATTTTTTTTCCTATTATCTGTTCATCTCTGTTTATTTCAGGCTGCTGATTATGAAAACGATCTATTGCAGATTCAGAACAATATGATGTCTCCAGTCTACCAAAGCCTAATTCCCAATACAAAGCAATCAGATTCAGTCTACCAGAGTCTAGAGGCTAACACCAACCAATCAGATTCAGTCTACCAAAGCCTAACTGCAAGCACTAACCAATCAGATTCAGTCTACCAAAGCCTAACTCTAAGCACTAAACAATCAGATTCAGTCTACCAGAGTTTAGAGGGTAACACAACCAATCAGATTCAGTCTACCGGATTCTAGACGTCAAAACCAACTAACGCCAATCAGTCAGATTCATTATTCTGGAGCTTAACTCTCAAAACCATGTTAAATAAAAGCAATGTAAAACTTTGTATCCTGTTATCATCTAAACCTGTAAATGCATTCTGCACATGTCCAGACACTGGGATGTGATTTTATTTTTTTCTAATCTTGTGTATTTATTCTCAACTATGTTTTATTTTTTCTATCTAAACTTGCCATTGTGTACATATTCTGCATTTATACAAAAAGACAGAAAATGTGTAAAGGAACTATTTCTGCTTTATCAAATAAGCAATGTTGTTCATGGGAAAAATTCTTAAGGTAGATTTTTATATTCAGCTATTTGTTTTATTTAACCAGTTAGAACAGTAATATGATTTCAGCTGAATTTTATTGTAGACCGTCTCCCATTGGTCATTTCCCAACATCCCCACTAGTTAGCTCTTCTCATCACACACTTGCATGTGATTCCTCCAAGACACATGAAGACACTGCACTTTTCCATCTTCTGTTCATGCTACATCACAGGGCAGCTGAACATCTCTTACTCCTACATGAGCTCAAAGAACCTCACAATTGGTCAATGTTACTCTGAATTTCAGGGGAAGTAACACAATCCCTCCCACTCAGACAGCACAGCCACTTCTCTTCTCTCAAATTTCTAACCACTGATGGCTGTGACATGATCAAAATTTACGTCAGAAATAAACGTCAGATTTCTCAGTAGAATTTTTTTTACGGAGCAACGCTGTTCATTAACTAACTAAGCATGTTTGTATATAAAGCCTGTCTAACATAATAATTGCATTTTTTTATCATGTATAATGGATTTTTTACAAGAATCTTCTGCAACAAACTACTGTATATTATAAAACTATGGACAAGATTCTAGCACCAAGGGTTAAGAGTTTTTTTTTTTTACTTGATACAATTAACATAATAAAAATGGTATTGAAGGTTGATATTTTTGGTATAATGGTATTTCTTTTGCCTCAAACAATTATTTTCACTTTCCCTCTGTCATATTGTCATTTTCAGCACAAACAACAATAATTTCATAAGTGTAAAGATAGTTTAAATATTATAGATTTAATTTAATTTTATTAGTTATGAATTTTATTAATTTAGTCGTTAGTCTGCAGGCACAATACATAATATGGGTATAAAACTAGTCTTAGCAGTATAAAGATTGCCCTTTTATATTATCAACACCTTTTAAAATATAACCCACACCCCACTTATTTCTAAAAATTACAGAAATATCCTTTAGCTTTTAAGATACATTTATGAGATATATTCACACACATCACCACACTGAGCTCATTTAAGTAGGTTTTGATTGTCGGTGCCAAAGAGTCCAGAATTGTTAACAGTTTAAAAACAATACTGCAGTCATCCACTAGAGGGTGTCATCCTCAGAAACAGTTTTCCTTCACTTTTGACTCCATATAAAGACATCCACCCTTAACTCCTGTATACCAGGACACCCCCATGTGACTGGTTGATGTGGAGGAAGTCCTCTGTCTCAGTCCCAGACATATTTGACCTACAGTCTACTAACATACTGTTCTGATTATAGTCATTTGCTGATGGTAAGACTTTAGACAATAAAATCAAACTGACTTTCATCGGGCATGAAAGAGGAAATGACCAAACAGATGTGTGTATGTCTTCATCAGTCAAAGACAAAGAAAGCTGTTTCAATCCAACCACAAAAAAGAAATAGACAGAGAAAGAGGGGTGTTGGGGCAAAGAGAAAGAGGGGTTCTCAAGTGGTGTTTGGGGGGTTTGGGGCATCTTTAAGATTTTTTTGATTCAGGGTTTGGTGATTTTTCTGTTCATTAGTCAGGTGATAGATAACAGTGTTTCAACATTATCAGTAGGAGGGACTGTGAAGTTGGGTAACACAGACACATGCTACAGAAAGAGGAAATGACCAAACCAGAGAGAAGTGAAGGCGGAGACATGAAGAAATGATGATATACATTTTTCAAATTTTTATTTTAGTACTTAATAGTGGGTTAAAGTTTTTGAGAAGATCAGTAAAGCTTTAGTTCAGTAA
>NW_025926965.1:0-4196 GCF_022655615.1 Tachysurus fulvidraco
CACAACAAGCTGCAGTGCTGCACAAAAACCTCATCACAATTCACTTCCTCAATTACTGTAAATAACAACTACATTTTACTGAGTAACTAATCCCCATATTACAAATATTTCAGCATAGACACCAACACTTGCATTAATAAAATGAATAAATAAAAGTTTACTTAGGAATAATAGTCTCTTTTTTTATAACTAGATGAAATGAAATGTGTCTGCAAAAGACATTTATTATAAAGAACAACATCCATTCACACTCAGCACTCAGGCTTTAACTCTTCATCCTGAATGAACAAAAACCATCCAAAAACTCCTCAAACTATATCTAATAATTAATAAGAATCCCATGCAATTAAATGTGAAATATGAACATTGTATAATTTGATGAATTTCTGGTAATGTACAAATTAAAATAAGAAACAAAAAGTGTTTTATCATCTCACCAAATGATTTTTATTAATGGATCATCGGAAAACCAGGATTAGCTAAAAAATGACAACATCATGAAGGACTGTTCAGTTTTGTTCAGTGATAATCAGTGATCAGAAAACTTTACAGTCTTCTGGATGTTCCAGTGATCCACAGTGATGGACTAAAAAGACATGAGATCTAATGAGTAAAGAGCAGTGATGAAGCTGACAGCATGAAACACACCCAGAGTTTTACAGGAAGCTTTTTCTCCTCTCGTCTGTTCCTCTGTGGCTGTTTTTATATCTCTAGTGGGTGTGTCATGCAAACCAAATCCTGTGTTTGAACCATTTATGCTGAAACATTCAGCCCAACAACATAGCAGCAGTTTGTGTTCATTTACAGCAGCAGGAATCATTTTAATTCTTTGAGATGGGACAAGACAGAGTTTTGTGTTACTTTACTCTAGTAATCTTCATTCAATGTTTGTATTATTTATTACATAATAAAAATATTTTTCATTCATTCATTTTTAATGTTAATTCCTACCTTTGAATATTCTTCTATTTCAGATTCCTGCAGTCAGACACTGATCGAGTCTGATCCAGTGATCATCAAACCTGATCAGTCTCATAAACTGACCTGCACAGACTCTGGATTTACCTTTAGTAGCTACTGGATGGCTTGGATCAGACAGTCACCTGGAAAAGGACTGGAATGGGTTGCAAGCATCGACGTTACTAGTGTATATTACTCCAATGCTGTTAAGGGCCGCTTCACCATCTCGAGAGACAACAGTAAGATGCAGGTGTATCTGCAGATGAACAGCATGAGGACAGAAGACACTGCAGTTTATTACTGTGCCCGAGGGAGAGACACAGTGATACTTCCCCTTAGACATCAGTACACAAACACAGACTTACTATAGACACCTGAAAAGCTCACAGTCTGTTACAAAAAATGTTACAAAATTTAAACTTTAATTTTAAAATTTTTATTGTATGTTTCTTTTATTTTTTTTAAAGCTGCTTTGAGAAAATATCCATTGTTAAATGTGTTATATAAATAAAGTGAATTGTACTGACAGATTAAAAACTATGAAAGTAGATGTTCACAAATCTAAGGGAAAAAATAAGATAAATTTCCCTATTAATTGATTTGTTTAAACCAAATGATTTACTATGTTACTGCTGATACTGTAACTGAGTGTTTTCTCTATTTTAGACCATGCTGATTAAAATGCTCCAATTCTGTTGTTAATTTCATTGTTGGTCCATGTGAAAGTTTTTTTTACTGACATTATAATCTTCTGTATCTGTGTGTAATACACACATCCCAGTCCCAATACACACTGTAATACACACATCCCAATCCCAATACACACTGTAATACACACATCCCAGACCTAATACACACTGTAATACACACATCCCAGTCCCAATACACACTGTAAAACACACATCCCAGTCCCAATACACACTGTAATACACACATCCCAGACCTAATACACACTGTAATACACACATCCCAGTTCCAATACACACTGTAAAACACACATCCCAGACCCAATACACACTGTTATCCACACATCCTGGTCCCAATACACACATCCCAGTCCCAATACACACTGTAATACACACATCCCAGTCCCAATACACACTGTAATACACACATCCCAGTCCCAATACACACTGTAATACACACATCCCAGTCCCAATACACACTGTAATACACACATCCCAGACCTAATACACACTGTAATACACACATCCCAGTCCCAATACACACTGTAATACACACATCCCAGACCCAATACACACTGTTATACACACATCCTGGTCCCAATACACACTGTAATACACACATCCCAGACCTAATACACACTGTTATACACACATCCTGGTCCCAATACACACATCACAGTCCCAATACACATTTTCAAACAAACATCCCAGTGCTAATATTGTCAGGATCCTGCAAGGACTTTGGCCACGAGCATTTGTTTATGTTCTATGTTCACGTGTCTGCCCCGCCCTTGTCTCTTCCTGCCCGTCTCTGAACACCTGTTGCTCATCTGTTTAATTGTCATGTCTATTCAGCCGTGCCGCTTTGACTATGTCAGGGTGGAATCCTTGTTGTCACCTTTCATCCCGTGTCTAGTTGTGTCATGTCCGGTATCGTCAGATTCCATGTCCCTGTTTTGTGTTTTTTAGTTAATAAACCCTTTTATTTTAGCTATCCTCCATTTGGGTCTGTTTTTATCCCCACGTCACTGAAAATACACACTGTAATATACAAACTACAATCCCAATACACACTTTAATACACACATCCCAGTACCAATAAGCACAGTAATAAACATACCACAATTCCCAGTCTCAAAAAACAGCTTCCGTTCTAGGAATATAACTAACACCTTCTGAACACAGAAATTGTGACTATCGTGTGAGGCTCATTTTAGACATTTGTTGATTGAACATGTTCAGTTCAGTTAATCAAAGAGACACGTTAGTGTTTTGTTCATTTCACTCTAAGACCAATTCTTCTAAGAGGAGGAACGTTAATGTATAAATGAGTAAACCTGAGACTTCAAGATCATGATGATGTTTTTTATGCAAATCCTCCACTTGTGTCTCTTACATTAAGGAGGTTTGTGTGAGTGTGTGTGTGTGTGTGTGTGTGTGTGAGTGTGTGTAGTGAGGAGGAGGAGAGCAGCTGAGCATTTTACTTCACTTCACTTTTATATCAACAACAATGCTGTCATTATCAGTGTTGCTGCTGCTTTCAGCTGCATTCTGTACGTCTCCGTGTCGGCTGAATGAGTTTAGATTTAATTCCCATTTCGTGAAAATGACTTGATGACTGTTGATGATGTTCTGTCGCTCTTATTCACAGGTGGTGTTGGAGGTGTGGAGCTCACTCAGACAGACTCTGTGCTGGTGAAGCCTGGAGAGTCGTTCTCCATCTCTTCTAAGATCTGTGTCGAGTTATTGTATTAACTGGATACGGCAACCTGCTGGAAAAGCACTGGAATGGCTCGGATATCTGTGTAGCGGTGATAGGACCAATCTCAAAGACATGATGAAGAGCAAGATCAGTCTCAGTCAGGACAAATCCAGCAGCACAGTTTATTTAAGAGGACAAAACTTTCAGGTCGAGGACACGGCTGTGTATTACTGTGCCAGACACACAACACTACAAACTCACTGAAGCCCTGTACAAAAACATCCCTGGTCATTTTCCTCTCTCTGCAGTACACATGTCCCCAGAGGGGTCTGGTATATATGAGCTAGCAGAGCTAAGACACTTCTGTAGTTCAAAGATATCTACATAAGGTTTCATCTTTGTCTCAATATTAAAATAAATTCTTGTCCTGAACACAAGTGAATACACAGTTACTCCATCATTAATACAACACCAATCTATTCCAAAGTGTTTGTGCAGCTTGCTGAAGTGGATGTCGGTGTAACACACAATTTAAGCAATTATCATAATTACATGCCTTTATGTGCCTCTAGATGTCAGGCTTTGTAAAGAAACTCTCTCAATTTAAACATTCTAATCGTCCTCCAGCTTCATTTAACTCACCGGACAGATATTTGATTATTGGGATTCTGCAAAACTGATTCAAATTTAACTACAACAATCTGTGTATTTTAGAAATTTTACAGTTATCATTTAGATCAATTATAGCATAAATATTGTGAGAAAACATGTTTAAAACTCCAAAGACAACGTTCCAAATATAAAATCTTGTTGAAAGTTGAGTTTAGAAACCCACACATCCTCCATCT
>NW_025926967.1:0-4348 GCF_022655615.1 Tachysurus fulvidraco
CAAACGGCTTTTCAGCTCTTGAGAAGCACTTTTGTACATGCAGGCAGGGATTGACTCAACACACACGCTGACACCTAAGATTGCATGAAAATGATCATACCACACACAAATCATCAGATTTTCGAGCGTAAATCATTTTTTTTAATAATCAACATATTGGCCTTGAATAGGAACTATTATATTTTATATTATTTAGCATTAAATAATGTAAAAATGAAGGTTTTTCCCGATATTTCGGCCATAACCACACTTTTTCCTATCATGTTTCATGGAAGCAAGGTGAAACAGCCCATTTCAAGCGTGTCAGATGTGTGCTTATATAAGGTTTCACGAAAAAGCGGCGCTGGAGCGCTGAGACTGCGGCAAACGGCTTTTCAGCTCTTGAGAAGCACTTTTGTACATGCATGCAGGGATTGACTCAACACACACGCTGACACCTAAGATTGCATGAAAATGATCATACCACACACAAATCATCAGATTTTCGAGCGTAAATCATTTTTTTTTTAATAATCAACATATTGGCCTTGAATAGGAACTATTATATTTTATATTATTTAGCATTAAATAATGTAAAAATGAAGGTTTTTCCCGATATTTCGGCCATAACCACACTTTTTCCTATCATGTTTCATGGAAGCAAGGTGAAACAGCCCATTTCAAGCGTGTCAGATGTGTGCTATATAAGGTTTCACGAAAAAGCGGCGCTGGAGCGCTGAGACTGCGGCAAACGGCTTTTCAGCTCTTGAGAAGCACTTTTGTACATGCATGCAGGGATTGACTCAACACACACGCTGACACCTAAGATTGCATGAAAATGATCATACCACACACAAATCATCAGATTTTCGAGCGTAAATCATTTTTTTTAATAATCAACATATTGGCCTTGAATAGGAACTATTATATTTTATATTATTTAGCATTAAATAATGTAAAAATGAAGGTTTTTCCCGATATTTCGGCCATAACCACACTTTTTCCTATCATGTTTCATGGAAGCAAGGTGAAACAGCCCATTTCAAGCGTGTCAGATGTGTGCTTATATAAGGTTTCACGAAAAAGCGGCGCTGGAGCGCTGAGACTGCGGCAAACGGCTTTTCAGCTCTTGAGAAGCACTTTTGTACATGCATGCAGGGATTGACTCAACACACACGCTGACACCTAAGATTGCATGAAAATGATCATACCACACACAAATCATCAGATTTTCGAGCGTAAATCATTTCTTTTTAATCAACATATTGGCCTTGAATAGGAACTATTATATTTTATATTATTTAGCATTAAATAATGTAAAAATGAAGGTTTTTCCCGATATTTCGGCCATAACCACACTTTTTCCTATCATGTTTCATGGAAGCAAGGTGAAACAGCCCATTTCAAGCGTGTCAGATGTGTGCTTATATAAGGTTTCACGAAAAAGCGGCGCTGGAGCGCTGAGACTGCGGCAAACGGCTTTTCAGCTCTTGAGAAGCACTTTTGTACATGCATGCAGGGATTGACTCAACACACACGCTGACACCTAAGATTGCATGAAAATGATCATACCACACACAAATCATCAGATCGAGCGGAAATCATTTTTTTTTAATAATCAACATATTGGCCTTGAATAGGAACTATTATATTTTATATTATTTAGCATTAAATAATGTAAAAATGAAGGTTTTTCCCGATATTTCGGCCATAACCACACTTTTTCCTATCATGTTTCATGGAAGCAAGGTGAAACAGCCCATTTCAAGCGTGTCAGATGTGTGCTATATAAGGTTTCACGAAAAAGCGGCGCTGGAGCGCTGAGACTGCGGCAAACGGCTTTTCAGCTCTTGAGAAGCACTTTTGTACATGCATGCAGGGATTGACTCAACACACACGCTGACACCTAAGATTGCATGAAAATGATCATACCACACACAAATCATCAGATTTTCGAGCGTAAATCATTTTTTTTAATAATCAACATATTGGCCTTGAATAGGAACTATTATATTTTATATTATTTAGCATTAAATAATGTAAAAATGAAGGTTTTTCCCGATATTTCGGCCATAACCACACTTTTTCCTATCATGTTTCATGGAAGCAAGGTGAAACAGCCCATTTCAAGCGTGTCAGATGTGTGCTATATAAGGTTTCACGAAAAAGCGGCGCTGGAGCGCTGAGACTGCGGCAAACGGCTTTTCAGCTCTTGAGAAGCACTTTTGTACATGCATGCAGGGATTGACTCAACACACACGCTGACACCTAAGATTGCATGAAAATGATCATACCACACACAAATCATCAGATTTTCGAGCGTAAATCATTTTTTTTAATAATCAACATATTGGCCTTGAATAGGAACTATTATATTTTATATTATTTAGCATTAAATAATGTAAAAATGAAGGTTTTTCCCGATATTTCGGCCATAACCACACTTTTTCCTATCATGTTTCATGGAAGCAAGGTGAAACAGCCCATTTCAAGCGTGTCAGATGTGTGCTATATAAGGTTTCACGAAAAAGCGGCGCTGGAGCGCTGAGACTGCGGCAAACGGCTTTTCAGCTCTTGAGAAGCACTTTTGTACATGCATGCAGGGATTGACTCAACACACACGCTGACACCTAAGATTGCATGAAAATGATCATACCACACACAAATCATCAGATTTTCGAGCGTAAATCATTTTTTTTTAATAATCAACATATTGGCCTTGAATAGGAACTATTATATTTTATATTATTTAGCATTAAATAATGTAAAAATGAAGGTTTTTCCCGATATTTCGGCCATAACCACACTTTTTCCTATCATGTTTCATGGAAGCAAGGTGAAACAGCCCATTTCAAGCGTGTCAGATGTGTGCTTATATAAGGTTTCACGAAAAAGCGGCGCTGGAGCGCTGAGACTGCGGCAAACGGCTTTTCAGCTCTTGAGAAGCACTTTTGTACATGCATGCAGGGATTGACTCAACACACACGCTGACACCTAAGATTGCATGAAAATGATCATACCACACACAAATCATCAGATTTTCGAGCGTAAATCATTTCTTTTTAATCAACATATTGGCCTTGAATAGGAACTATTATATTTTATATTATTTAGCATTAAATAATGTAAAAATGAAGGTTTTTCCCGATATTTCGGCCATAACCACACTTTTTCCTATCATGTTTCATGGAAGCAAGGTGAAACAGCCCATTTCAAGCGTGTCAGATGTGTGCTTATATAAGGTTTCACGAAAAAGCGGCGCTGGAGCGCTGAGACTGCGGCAAACGGCTTTTCAGCTCTTGAGAAGCACTTTTGTACATGCATGCAGGGATTGACTCAACACACACGCTGACACCTAAGATTGCATGAAAATGATCATACCACACACAAATCATCAGATTTTCGAGCGTAAATCATTTTTTTTAATAATCAACATATTGGCCTTGAATAGGAACTATTATATTTTATATTATTTAGCATTAAATAATGTAAAAATGAAGGTTTTTCCCGATATTTCGGCCATAACCACACTTTTTCCTATCATGTTTCATGGAAGCAAGGTGAAACAGCCCATTTCAAGCGTGTCAGATGTGTGCTTATATAAGGTTTCACGAAAAAGCGGCGCTGGAGCGCTGAGACTGCGGCAAACGGCTTTTCAGCTCTTGAGAAGCACTTTTGTACATGCATGCAGGGATTGACTCAACACACACGCTGACACCTAAGATTGCATGAAAATGATCATACCACACACAAATCATCAGATTTTCGAGCGTAAATCATTTTTTTTAATAATCAACATATTGGCCTTGAATAGGAACTATTATATTTTATATTATTTAGCATTAAATAATGTAAAAATGAAGGTTTTTCCCGATATTTCGGCCATAACCACACTTTTTCCTATCATGTTTCATGGAAGCAAGGTGAAACAGCCCATTTCAAGCGTGTCAGATGTGTGCTTATATAAGGTTTCACGAAAAAGCGGCGCTGGAGCGCTGAGACTGCGGCAAACGGCTTTTCAGCTCTTGAGAAGCACTTTTGTACATGCATGCAGGGATTGACTCAACACACACGCTGACACCTAAGATTGCATGAAAATGATCATACCACACACAAATCATCAGATTTTCGAGCGTAAATCATTTTTTTTAATAATCAACATATTGGCCTTGAATAGGAACTATTATATTTTATATTATTTAGCATTAAATAATGTAAAAATGAAGGTTTTTCCCGATATTTCGGCCATAACCACACTTTTTCCTATCATGTTTCATGGAAGCAAGGTGAAACAGCCCATTTCAAGCGTGTCAGATGTGTGCTATATAAGGTTTCACGAAAAAGCGGCGCTGGAGCGCTGAGACTGCGG
>NW_025926968.1:0-4394 GCF_022655615.1 Tachysurus fulvidraco
ATGTGTTCGTTTTGCAAAAATGTAAGACAGCAGATTGTGAACAATGTTAGCTATCAGTTACATGTTTTGTTTACATCTCAGCTCTTACATTGGTGATATGGTGAATGGATTAATGTTCATAAAGGATTAAATATCATAAAACCATCAGTAAAAGTCTCATCCTTGTTCGGGTTGCATGCTACAGCGTTATTACTGTTACGGTTCAGGCCGGACATTTGGCCAGGTGCTTCTGTTTATGTTCTGTATCACGTGTCTGCACCGCCCTTGTTTACTCCTCCCCGTCTCTACACACCAGTTCCCTATGTGTTCATTGTCATGTCTATTTAACCGTGCTGCGTTGCCGATGGCAGGGCGGAATCATTGTTAGTTTACCTCGTCATTTGTCCTGTTATGTTGTCGTCTTTGTTCCTGTTTTGTGTATATTATTTATCAAGCCCTATTTAGTTAAAGCCATCCTGTATTTGGGTCTGTCTTACTCCTCCCATTGTGACAATTTTGATTCACTTTGTTACACACACATAAAAATACATAAAATAATGACTTGTTTAAAAAGAGTTAGTGATACTAATTTAAAATAACTACCACAAAAAGTAAATAAATAAATAAACCACAAGAGGAAATTTAGTGATGAATTTTAAATCATTTGTAATAACCTGAGACTTTAAAAGCTTGTGTAAAGACTTTAATATAAAGTATTATACTTTGTATTCGTACTTGTTAGTGTACAAATATACTGGAGCATCCTGATGTTGGGTTGAAATAGCTAACTACAAGTGAGAGTTAAACACAAGTGTGAATTATTGTTAATAATAATAATATATTACTAAGTAAAAGTCTACAGAGTAATTAGTGGTCCACATATAAAGTGGGTCGTTCATCCTGCATATTAATATTTATAATTAACATGTGATGTTCAACGGAGACCGAGATTTATTTTGTAACAGATTCTGAGTTCAGCAACTTCCAACAAATTAGCATCAGATTCACTAAACACATCAAATACGTCAATCCCAACATATTTAATGTGTTTCCGTGTGCAGCTTTCTTTTAAAGTGAGATGTGACTATTCCAGCTGACTTCTTTTACACTTTTTCAGTGAGTACAGTGTGTGAACTGGATGGAGAGATGCTTATGTTATGTCTGTACTAAACAGATGTAGCGTTTTGTACCAGTCATTTTAGATTTCATGTCCCAGGCACCCTAAATTTCAACATCTACTCCTCAATTAACCGATGAGCAACCCAGTTTTACACCCACACCTGGCTCCAGAATGTCTGGAGTCTCCACAAAGACCAGATAACCCCATGCGGCTCATTGGGGCCTGCAAACAGAACTCTCTCACACAGACACACACACACACACCACAATGAGACATTCCGTTTACTAATAAAACCCAAGATAAGGTACTCTAAGGTTCTCATTCTTATAACCCTTTTTGTAATGTGTTTCTTCTTTTAAGGCTTGCCTGACTTAAAATTATTTGCTCCTTAATTTCCTGACAAGGGTGTATTTTATTCATGTGTCAGAAAACAACATTGTATTTTAAAATCCGTTATACTCTATCATCATATCTTACTGATCATGGCATGTTAATGTATACCTGTTCTAATGCCGTATGCCCCTTTAAGGTCTGATGTCAGAATGTATACGAAGCTATTGTTTTCTTTTTACTTCCCTAATGAAAGTGCATCTTGTTCATGTTTCATTTGTGTTTCTTTGCCTTTATCTTTGCCTTGATTAATGATCTATGTATGTAATGTACCGCTGCCTTCATACCGTCATTACCCTTCATGTTTAGTATCCAAATGACCACAAAATTATCGGTTACTCATTTTTCAAGCACTGGTGTATTTTAATTGAGCACGAAAGGCACCATACCGTCTTAATACACCCTGGATCAAACTTTAAAGTCATCTAAAAGTTTGATAGCTAAACCACGCCCACAGACACCTGAAACAAAGGGAGTTTTTCCCTTCAAAATCCTGACCGAAGTATTGGTCATCTTCCCAAAGATGGGTGGAGTTCGTGACCTTTAAATTGTCAGAAACACCACTAATCCGTGGTCAGACTTTCGGAACAGCTTCAAGACGACTCCAGCTTCCTTCAACGAAGTTCCAGCAAGCTTTACTTCCAAGAACGACAACTGCGCTGATCTTCAGGAGAACTTGGAAGAACGTCTGACCCCACCCTAACTGACTTTTCAGAGATTTCTCTGTTGCATCCGGACTCTTGTTCAGTAAGCCAATGCAAGTAACCGTTTCCTCTACCAACCAATTTAGATGCATAATTTTAAGTAGGAATCTTTCATTGAATCTTAAGGTGAATTTAAGTTTCTGTGATGATTTCCCAGTTAGGGTGTGATTAATTTTTGAGTCTAAGCTTGCCATTTCCTTTCCTTCCTTTCTCTCTTCTTCTTTCCAGTCTCTTCCTTCCTTTCCCCAATTTTAATTTCTTTTGTTTTATTTTATTTTTCATTTTCGTTTTCCCTATTTCTTTTGTTTGTTTGTGTAGTTAGTTTTATGTTGTGTTTGTCTCATTCATTAAATGTCATAAATTTGAGCCACAGGTGATTTGTCTCCGAGTCTCGCTCACAAATTAAGGTACCTGCAACATCGGGTCTGAACTACATGCTCTATTGAGTTAATTTAAATTACGGTATACAGTAAAAGGAAAGCGAATCTTTCTTGGCCGGGAAGATACCGCATTCATAGAATTAATAAAAAGGTACGCGGCCTGTTCGCCGGACGAACAGACCAAATAAGCGTAACCTTAATTCCAGTACCGTTAATTTCAACTTAGGTTAAAATATTTAGAAGCCACTATAACACGTTATAGTTACTTATAAATATTTACCTTGCTTCGCGAGCCAAAATCGCTACACAGATATCTTGCTCTTGTGTCTGCTGAACATTTTCATTTATTACCCAAGAATCAATAAACACCTACTTATATATTTGTGGTAGAGATTTACATGAACAGAGACAGGATGTATTTCTGTAAGTCTAGAAATCTAAACCACAAATTAAAAAGTCATTGTACCTGTAACTGAGAGCAAACAGCACTTTCTTCTTCTTCTTTCAGAAAAAGCCCATAATCGAGCTACCTGAAGAGTAGCTTTACAGGAGCAAAGAACAGGTTTGACATGTTCTTAAAGATCTTTATAAATTTAACTCAGTTAGAATTAGTAATAAAGTTGTACTTGATTTTAACCCAGATTGTCATGACGCGGGGCAGGAGTCGGACCCAGACGCAGGATAGCAAAACAAAACAGGGTTTAATAACAAAGAGAACACGAAACATGACACAGACTGAAGACAGGACAACAGTAGATTCCGGGCTGCACAAGGCAACGTGGCACAATTAAATATACAAGACAATCATGACACAATGAGGAGCAGGTGTGGTGACAGGCAGAAGCAGACGAAGGCGGGGCAGACACGTGACGAGAAACAAACAAAACTGCACGTGGCCAAAGTCCGAGCTGAATCATGACACAGATAGGGATACTAATAAAGTTTTGTGAGAATATGTTCTAGAAGAATCTGTTTGTTTTCCTGTTTTTTTTTTTTTAAGAACTTTACAAAACAAGAACAACACAATTCAAAACAATTAAATTTAAAAAAAAAAAAAATTAGGGAGGATAAAAGAAACTAGCAAATAAGAACAGAAAAGCACACACGCGGGTGATCGAGACTACCACAGAGATCCGGGTTCGAGCCCCACATCAGGTGGCATCTCCTGTTACAGTGGTCAAAGAAACCAAAACATTGTATTTGAAAGAAAAGCAAATCTCAGGGAAGAAACTTTGGAAGAAAACAAGAATATCTGTCCAAAATGTATTTTAAAAGTCCAAAACAAATGCACAATTGTTACATTAGCAGAGTTACAGAAACAGCAGCTGGTGTTAATGTCCTTTTTAAATCTCAATGAAATAAAGCATTTGACAGGAGAATATTTATACAGCAATTTAAATGATATTTCACTCAGTTTGTTAATCAAAATACATTTAGAATTCCAGATTTTTTTCCACAGATTATTATTGACAAATCCATCCCAGTATGACATCACATGAAAAATTCATCATTTATAATTACAATTACAGACAGCTAAATAAAAATATAGAGCAGTTAAGTTTGTGTGCCCTGTATTTTATCCTGGGGAAGTGAGAACCTGGACATCTCCATGGAAGGAGTGACGGTGTAAGTGACGATGTGAAGGAAAGACAGAACCGAACATAATCACTTGAACAGAGGGCTGCATAGGATTGAAACGTGTGGGACTCAAATGGAATAAAGGGAAGTTTCTATTAAGAAAATAGAAATCCTACTTTATTCTATTTCTATTCTATCAAAGTTAAGTTTCCTGGGACACATAGTGGATAGGTAGACTGTGAA
>NW_025926969.1:0-13849 GCF_022655615.1 Tachysurus fulvidraco
CCCTTCTTCATCTCCTGGTGGAACAGGCTGGTGCGGTTGGTGTATCTCCGGCTCTGGTCTTGCGGCTGGTCTCGGTTATGAAAGAAACTGTGGACCACCTCTTGGTTGTGCAGCCAAAAGATCATGCTGCTGTTTGCGTCCCATGAGCCGCTCACTGGGAACACGCAGGACAGATGGACCGCCTCACCGTACACACCCACCTGTACATCCCTGGGAACCGAGATCTCAAACTCAGCTACGGACAAAAACATGAGAAGAGATCTTTAAGAGCAAAATCAACAGAAAAAGTAAGTATTCAGATCATCTGTGAATGTTTATCCAGGTGAGTCGTGAGTTCTGTTACAGTGAGCGAGAGTTCATGTGCTGCAGCATTTTTATAGTTCTGCTCTCCTTCATTTTCTTATCCATAAACTTTAAGCTGTTGTGTTAAATGTGTCAGCCATATTGTCTGCATGTCTTTAGCTCATTTTTTTGTCACTTTGTGCTAATTATTCATTTTAAACCTTGTATCACATTTATCACTCAGCTCTGTTAAAACAATTGTGTTCTGTTAAAAAGAATGATTAATGTCAGCAGACCGGGCGGTTAACACAAAAAATACCAGCTACAGATGTGTCAAAGTCTTGGAGAATCAGGGAGACCCAGAGGAAACCTAGGGCATGCCTACAAACACAGAAAACATCTTACAGCTCTGTATGTTCTCACTTTGTGCTCTGCCTCTGTGTGTGTGGGTGGGTGGGTGGGTGGGGGGGCACTGGTAAAGTTGCTCCTCAGCCATTTTAGGAATATAGGAGTTAGATACAAGCCCGTAGGCACTGCCAAAGGTCCAGGTCCGTTTCATGTGACTATTGTGTATAAATGCTTGTGACAAATATTCTGGGTTGCTTTTTCAAATTAATATGATACATTATTGTAGCTGGATGTGTGTGTGTGTGTGTGTGTGTGTGTGTGTGTGTCGCACGTGCAGTTCAGAGAGAGTTCTCGCAATACACTTTTTAAAGCAACAGTAAAGCCTCTGAATGATGGGGGGAGGGGTTATATGACATGGCAGTCAACCTGGATGAAGCTGTGAACATATTCTCCAAATTGCACCCAAGAAGATTGGAACTGACCAGTGTACTAAATCCATAAGTGTCAAGACAAATACAGCAAACAAGCAAGGATGCATTGACAGAGTCAAGAAATGATGATGAAAATAATAATTAATACTTCAGTAAAGTTCATTAAATCTATTCTGTTGTTAGTGTGGGCTTTAAACTTATGTACTGTGTATGGACTGACAAAGGTGGTACATGAGGAAGCAATTTGACCACAATGCAGTAAATAATTTAGGTGCATCAAAAAGTATGCTCTTTAAGATACATAAAATGGTTGTGCATAAAAAGGTCACCAAAATGAAGTATTTGAACCTCATGATTAAATAAAAAAAAAAAAAAGGACGAGAAAAACTGAAAAAGGTCCACATTTTGAAAAAAAAGACACACACCCCCTTTCAATACGAGTAGAGAATACCCCTGAGATATAACTGACATTGAACAGAGTTTATTTTAACTCAATGGTTTTCTTCATTGTTATGATGGGTTTTTTTGAATATTTTTACCATTGATACGGTTTGCAAGGCAAGAGACTTTTATCATGTAAATTGTGACAGAGGCAGGAAGAAGATGCTGCCAAACACATGCTGAAACTGGGAAGGTTTTCACTTTACAAGCTTATATTCTAAGTTAAATTTTACCTTTCCAAGATAGAAAGAGACATCAGGTGCAAGGTAAAAGTTCTCCTGTAGTAATAAGAAGTCAATTTTCTGTTAATGATACATGTGATTTATTTGTATTTCTGTTCAATAATTATAATTTGCTCTGAATAAGGGCATCAATGCCAAATGCTGTAAATGTCCTTTATATTATATTTGTTTTATTTTCTTATCATTAGTTCTCACTGCATTTATTGAGTGTGATTATCCATCTAGTTGGTCAATAAAGCCAGTTAATCAAGAATTGATTGTGATACTGTGAGTATTTCTGTCCTCAGCTCACTGTCGCTGTAACCTGGTGATAATAAACAGAACCCGCTGTAACATCCGGGTTATGTCTGTGTTATTAACACGTTATCTCACTAAAACTTTACACCAACACCTTGACTAACACTCATCAGACTTTTAATCTTACTCTGAGCTGGTAATATAAAGCTGCAGTAAAAACAGACTTACTGTAAGAGGAAACTCCATGTAACAGCAGAAAAAGATTCAGAAGAGTCAGAGTCCGTGTCGTATCCCTGACTGATCTGAGACTGATCTCCATCTATAACAGGTAGTGTGTGAACATCAGGTCAGGATCTTCTCCCTGGGCTCACTCGGTGTCTGCTGCTGAGGAGAAACATCAACATCAGGGATTGAGTGGGAAAAAACATCATCATCATCATCACACAAACAAAAAAATTTTCTAGAAATAATTTATGTAAATTAATGATCTCTTTTAATCCGATTCATACAAAATCAGATGAAAGTCTTTTGCCAACTGTTTAATGAGCCGCCATTATGACCTTGCATCTGCCTCAGAATGTTATCTTCATGATCATTTTAATCTCACTGATAGTTTATTGTGTTCAGACGTGTCAAGTGTATAAGACAGGAAACAGCCGATAAGTGTGTATAAGACGGGAAATCTCGGATCAGTGTTTATAAGACTACATACAGTGACGTCATTAGTCCTACCCACACATTCTAGATACGTTACGTCATTAGTCTCGCTGAGTTTGAACAGGTTTTTACCTACTGAGATTCTTCTGGAAAACTCACAATACGCAATAAGGGTGTGTGTGAGAAGTAGGAAGGAGTCTTCATTTATCCTCACTGGGAGAAAAAATCCATTCAATTCAGTTTATTTCTATAGCGCTTTTAACAATTTCCCAAGTGACTCTAAGTGAATATATAAATATATATAAAGTTTAAAATTAAATAAAAAAAAAAGATTAACATAAAATATAAAATGCTATATATAAAGCCCTATTTCTAATGAACAAGCCGGAGGCGAAAAATCTCCCTGAGGATATGAGAGAGAAACATTGAGAGAAATCAGATTCAGAAGGAAACCTCATCCTCATTTGGGTGACACTCTACAGTAAATAATGTGTGTGATCCACGTGATCCGCCGACGTGACTCCGAACAGGAAACAGCCAACAAAGATGCTTTGTTGCATAAACTCAGATGCAGGGCTCTCAAGTATCACGCATTAACGTGACAGTCAAGCATTTCGGTCTTTTGTCATGTTGTGTTTGTCACGCAGAAAAACGGACTATTTATCGTATATTTAATAAGCCGCAACGCCCAAAATCAGTCCGCACCGCTGTCTCTATGGAAACGGGCAGGAATCAAGCGTCTCCCCTGGCTGGGCTTGTGCCGAACTGCTTTATATGGGAGCAACATTACAAATAATAAAGTCCAAAAAGGCAACAAACACTTACAATAAACACCACCAGTTATAATCTCTCTCTCTCTCTCTCTCTCTCTCTCTCTCTCTCTCTCTCACTCACTCACTCACTCACTCACACACACACACACACACACACACACACACACACACACACACACACACACACACACACACACACAGATTAATAAATGGAAATTGAACAAATACTTTATATTTGTTTAAAATGTGGTCAGTGATCCTTACCAAACACCACAACACCCCCATTGTTTATTTTATTTCAGGTTATTTATTTATTTATTTATTTATTTATTTGTATATTTTTGGGGGGGGGGGGGCGCTGGGGGGTTGGATTCAGTGTCGAATCCCTCCGAGCGTGAACTCGCATATATATCGTGTCTAATCCTGCCCCTTTAAAAAAATAAAACATTTTAGACGCGTCAATAAACATCACGTGTGTGTGTCGGGTTTCTTTTTTTCGAAACACAAAATACACATTTTGTTCAAAGTCACAATAGGTAGTCACATAGGTTTTCAGAGAATACATGAAGTAGGAAAAAACAACAACAAAAACACAAGCTTTCCTGTGTACTACAGCTCAGCATTTAACACCACAGTGCCTTGCTTTTTTTATATCGAATTCTTTTAAATTATTAATATTCATAAAATAGGACAGATTTGGTTTACAAAGGGCCCACTATGTTTTGTGTATATGGTACTTTCCTAATACAATAAATGGCTGTATAATACACTGCTCAGAAAAAAAGGGAACACTTAAACATCACAATGTAACTCCAAGTCAGTCTCACTTCTGTTATATCAAACTGCCCACTCAGGAAGCAACACTGATTGACAATCAATTTCACATACTGTTGTGCAAATGGAATAGACAACAGGTGGAAATTAGAGGCAATTAATAAGACACCCCCAATAAAGGAGTGGTTCTGCAGGTGGTGACCACAGACCACTTCTCAGTTCCCCTTTGCTTTCTGGCTGAAGCTTTGGTCACTTTTGAATGCTGGTGGTGCTTACACTCTAGTGGTAGCATGAGATGGAGTCTACAACCCACACAAGTGGCTCAGGTAGTGCAGCTCAACCAGGATGGCACATCAATGCTAGCCGTGGCAAGATGGTTTGCTTTCAGCATAGTAGAAGGTGTGTCTGTCAGCATAGTGCCCAGAGCATGGAGGCACTACCAGAAGACAGGCCAGTACATCGGGAGACGTGGAGGAGGCCGTAGGAGGGCAACAACCCAGCAGCAGGACCGCTACCCATGCCCTTGTGCAAGGAGGAACAGGAGGAGCACTACCAGAGCCCTGAAAAATTACCCCCAGCAGGACACAAATGTGCATGTGTCTGCTCAAACAGTTAGAAACAGACTCCATGAGGGTGGTATGAGGGCCTGACATCCACAGGTGGGGGTTGTGCTTACAGCCCAACACCGGGAAGGAAGTTTGGCATTTGCCAGTGAACACCAAGATTGGCAAATTCGCCACTGGTGCCTTGTGCTCTTCACAGATGAAAGCAGGTTCACACTGAGCACATGTGACATACATGACAGAGTCTGGAGATGCCGTGGAGAACGTTCTGCTGCCTGCAACATCCTCCATCATGACCGGTTTGGCAGTGGGTCAGTAATGGTGTGGGGTGGCATTTCTTTGGAGGGATGCACAGCCCTCCATGTGCTCGCCAGAGGAAACCTGACTGCCATTAGGTACCGAGATGAGATCCTCAGGCTCATTGCGTGCTCAGCACCCCTAAAGCTCTGACCCTAGATTCGCCCCTGGTGTTACATGTGTGTGAGACCTGTGGAATGATTAGCTCATCACATAATCTGTACTTCAGAGAAACACAGTATGTCTTCACATTATGTTTAATGAACATTGAACCAGCATTTACAGGGTGTGTGAATATTTTAGTGTTTATCTAAAGCTGATGGAGAGAAAATTCACGCTGTTCCTCACCTACACACACTGACTGCGTAGCGACTTCCACATTATACTCTTTATCATGATGTGTATGTGTGTATCAGTATTTATGGGTGTGTGGTCATTATTAACTAGGATTGTTCGGGGTGAGTGTGTGTGAGAGAGTGTTTGTGTGTGTGTGTGTGTGTGTGTGTGCACGTGCAAGTGTGTGATGGAAATCTCTCTTAATATTACAATATGCTGTTTTGCTCCTAACATTTTTTAATAAAAAGAACCTCCATAAAGCAATGAAAGGAATCAGATGCAGTTTAAACTTTTTATTCCGATAAAATTCACCTTCAGATTTTTATAAACATTTTAAATGTACAAATGTAAAAATGTCACATGACTCAAAATGAAAAATAATTATTAATAAATGCATCAGTAACCCTTGTCCAGAAAGAGGGATTTATCAACTAACAACCTTTTAACACAACAGAACCCTTCACATTTATTTTACTTCAAACACAAATGTAAAGGGACGTCGCCATGGTGATGACTGGAGCTGTTGAGGACTGAATTTAACACTAACTGATGAACAGCACAGAAAATACACCGGTGCTCACAGCTGACTGTCACCTGCCTGAAATAACCGTAAAACAGACCAAGCTGATCATTTAAAGTATAATAACTGCTTCTTTACAAAAATACTGTGATGAGGTTTATTGACCTTCAGTTCTAGCTGAAGTCCGGAGTTTGATCTGAGACACCAGACCCTTAACATTGTCCATTAATCTTCTAAATATTCAGTGCCATAAAAAGTTTCAGCAGAGAGGAAGACAGGAGCTGGAGATCAGGATGGAGATGGTTTTGAAGATGTGACTCTACACATCTGCCTTAATCACTGACTGTTCTGCTGAAGGCCAGTTGGTGGAGAGCTTAAGGAACAAAATCTAAGAAATAAACTACATTTCTTCTTCTAGTCTAGCTGCCTGGCCTGAGATTTTTCTTTATCAAGTAATTCTGAAACACTTCCTGCTTCATCCAATGGAGGTTTTTCAGCTGCTGTCTGATGGATTGAAGCTTCTGATGACTCGATGTTAGTCTCTGAAGTATTTCGGAATTTTTCCTTTTTCATCATTCGGTATTGAAGGATAATTAGTGAAATGATCACAGGTAGTAACATAACTACAACAACAGAAAGCACAATAAGTCCTGCTCGCTGGTTCCTCTGGTCAAAGCCTCCATTTTCTGCGAAACAAATTAAATGAATAAATAAATAAAAACAGGTTCAGAGTTTTTATTTCAGTCCATTTTATAATCCACATTATAAAAATCTTTAGACTTTTCTGTTTAATCTTTTATTTACTATAAAGAATTTATTCACTAATTTCTTTTTTAAAATGATAACAACGGCACATTTGTGGTGTTGTGAGTTAACGAACCTCTCGGGGACGTGTGGTCTTGATGAACTCACCTGAGAAGAGGTTGATGATCCTCCTGATGGTCTGGTCCAGATCTGGGTTCTTCATGATGAAGGTGATGGAGGAGTTGACGGTTACATTTAGGATCAGTTTACTGTTCACGCTGTACAGACCTGTGTGATAGTCCTTACTCAGCTGTGTGTGTGTGTGGTTGGTGACGTCCCTGGCGTTTCCCATCACCCACTGCAGGGAGGGAGAGGGGAACCCGCCCTCTGAGGTCACCAGCACCTCCATGTGGCCGTCGCGCAGCACAGAGATTTGCAGACGAGGCTCGGGGTAGAACGCTAAAGGAGGGGTAGAGAACAGTGCTGAGTGGTCAATTACCATGACAACTAGTAACGCTTCACCGTGAGCACTAGGTAGCTAACATTTTAGAGCACTTTATTGTACAGTTTCATCGTTACCTGCTACTTTGAGGTGGAAGCTCTTTCTCTGCCTGCCCAGCCGAGTGCTGACAGAGCAGGTGTACTCCCCCGCGTCCTCCAGAGTGGTGCGGTCCAGCCTGAGCGACGCGTTCCCCTTCTTCATCTCCTGGTGGAACAGGCTGGTGCGGTTGGCGTATCTCCGGCTCTGGTGTTGCGGCTGGTCTCGGTTATGATAGAAACTGTGGACCACCTCTAGGTTGTGCAGCCACATGATCACGCTGCTGTTTGCGTCCCACGAGCCGCTAACTGTGAACACGCAGGACAGATGGACCGCCTCGCCGTACACACCCACCTGTACACGCGTGGGGAGCGAGATCTCAAACTCAGCTACGGATACAAACATGAGAAGAGATCTTTAAGAGCTAAATCAACAGAAAAAAAAGTAGTCAAATAATCTGGGAATGTTCATCCAGGTGAGTCGTGAGTTCTTTTACAGGGAGCCAGAGTTCATGTGCAGCAGTTATTTTATAGTTCTGCTCGCCTACATTTTCCTTTCCATTACCTTTAAGCTGTTGATGTGTGAAATGTGTCAGCCATATTGTCTTTAGCTCATTTGTCACTTTGTATTGATTATTAATATTAAACCTTGTACCAGCATTTATTACTCAGTTCTGTGAAAAAGAATGATTAATGTCAGCAGACTGTTAACACAAAAATACCGGGCACAGATATGTCAAAGACTTATCAGGGAGACCCAGAGGAAACCTAGGGCATGCCAACAAACACAGAAAACATCTCACAGCTCTGTATGTTCTCATGTGTGTGTGTGTGTGTGTGTGTGTGTGTGTGTGTGTGTGTGTGTGTGTGTGTGTGTGTGTGGGAGAGAGAACACGGGTGAAGTTGTTCCTCAGCCATTTTAGGAATATAGGAATTAGATATAACTGACATTGAACAGAGTTTATTTTAACTAAATGGTTTTCTTCATTGTTATGATGTGTGACCGAGTCAGATAGGTAACTAATTGTCAGTGACTACGCCACTCCAATTTACATGGGTAGGAGATCCCACAAAAAGCTTCCCACACAGTTATTCAAATAAATGAAATTACTCAGACCAATATTGCATTAAATCAATACATTTATTAAATGGTTCTCGCTCTCTTGACTTAATCATACTGAGGACTTAAACCAGCACACGTGCACAAAGGTTACTTCTAATGAGGGGTTAGCCACTTCACAATACAATTGGGGAAAAAAAAAAAGGAAACAAACCCGATAAACCAAAGTACAAAACAAAACCCACACAACACACCACACTTGTACAATTAATAGTGAGTAACCCCCCCCCCCCCGATTGTCATAAACAGTACACAACCTGATGTAGTATTTGTCCTACTTTTGTTAAGAGCGCTCTAAATCAGTAAGGAGACAAGGTAACTATGGGCCGATAGCAAATAAATCAAACAAAAATAACAATAAATAATCAGCTTCCAAGCCAATAAACAAACTATACCAAAAAAATAAATAAAGGTAGGGAAAACAGTGATCAACAGGACCACGAGCACATAGCACTCTACAAAAAAAAGAAGACAATATATAAAATTACATTCTCAAATATAACACCAACCCATGTTACACAGCACCATTACATAATTCGAAATAAACGTATTATCCAATCTCTAGATAAAACAATGCTTCACAATACATCTTAAACCCATCTAAAAATTAATTTATTATTATCATTAAAATCTCCATATTACACAAATCAATTAAACAAACATACCATTTTACAGTTTCTTGTACTGCATACCAGACCCAACGGAAAGTTGCTGCAGCCTCGCGTTTAGCACAAAACACTGCAGCCTATAGGTATTTTCAGTGTTCACCGTCAGTATTAACTGTCAACAATATCTAAAATGCACATATAAAATAGACTATACCAAGAAAAGAATTACACAAAACCAGTCTTATTCTGGGTATAAGAGATCTTATTTCACAATATGCACTTACATGCAGTGTGCTGCACAAATCTCAGTGTTCACCACTCTCGACCAGTATGGGAAACAGCAGCATGCACGCCACATATATAAAATGAACTAAACAAAGAAAAAGGATCGTTACACCCGAATCCCGTTCTGGATATAACTCATTATATGCCATCAGGCAATTTATTTTAATTAATAAACTCACATGCAGCATCCAATACCAGCCCGACAGCATTTACAAGTAGAGTGTAATAACTGAATACAGTTGACAGCAATACCCAGAACATACTAGTAACAAAAATAAATAAATCAATGAACGCATCCAACTCTCTTAAATACTACTATTTAAAAAAAAAAGACCTACCAACACTTTGTCCTTCCAGCGAGAGCAACCACATTCACGCCAAACAATTGAACAGCGCGCCGTATCCGTCGAAGTGGCGTATATAAAGGCAAATCCACCCAGCTGCGGGTAACGCAATGAGGAAAAATAGCTCAACGGCACCCCCTACTGACGCTACTACAGATGTTTTTATTTGAATATTTTTTTACCATTGATACGGTTTGCAAGTAAAGAGACTTTTATCATGTAAATTGTGACAGAGGCAGGAAGAAGATGCTGCCAAGCGCATGCTGAAACAGGGAAAGTTTTCACTTTACAATCTTATATTCTAAGTTAAATTTTACCTTTCCAAGATAGAAAGAAACGTCAGGTGCAAGTTCTCCTGTAGGAGCCAATGTTGTGAATGCATTTCGGGTTGTCACCAGGTGGGGGCAGTGTGTGCACAGAGGGTTTTTAAACGGGTGTTTCTTACAGGTAGAGGAAGTTGGCTTAGTGGAAGGGGAACACGTACAGTTTTTACCACACAAACTATAAGAGCGACACACTGGATATCCACTTTCATCTTCGAAGATTGTAAATATATGTTTGCATACTTTTGGTGTGCGTAAAGCGTGCGTTGTTTATCCAATCCATCAGCAGCTATAGGAGCTGCTGGAACATGTAGTAATAAGAAGGCCACTTAAGTAAATTTTCAGTTAATGATACATGTGATTTATTTGCATTTCTGTTAAATAATTATAATATTCAATAATTATAATTCGCATTGAATAAGAGTCTGCCAATAAATAATGTCCTTTATATTACATTTGTTTTATTTTCTTATCATTAGTTCTCACTGCATTTATTGAGTCTGATTATCCATCTGGTTGGTCAATAAAGCCTTTTAATCAAGACTTCTGAAGCCTGTGAAGTTACCAGTGTTGTAATGTAATGTAACGGAGTACAAATACTTCGTTACTGTACTTAAGTAGAAATGTCACGTATCTGTACTTTACTTCGCTATTTAAATTTATCTCAACTTTCACTTTTACTCCACTACATTATCTAGATAAAATGTATACTTTTACTCCGTTATATTTCCACTAAGCACCTTCGTTACTCGTTACTACAAAATAAAATCAGAAGAAATGTGGGTGACTGTAATAAGGGAGGTTTGGCGAATCACTGCTGCTAGAGTGTCACTGCACGTCCGCACAAATCACTGCACGTCCTCCGCACGCTCTACGGAGAAGCACAGGCACGCGCAGCGTGCACGCGCAGTCAGAGCTGGAGGCGTTTATCTATAACGTTAATCGTCTGAAAGCCGCAAATACTGGTGAACCTAAAGCAGTGAAATGTCACTATTCTTATTACCAGAGTTGTAGCACAAACAAAATATTAATGTAAACAATCCATTCAATACTAGATAAAAATAACATTTATTGATTTGTCTTGTGAATATTTTTTTTTGTTAATGACTGCATTCATTGGACACTGTTTGTAGAGAATGCACACATACATGAACTGATCTGATTCAAGACTGGCATCATTACATCATGCATAAAATTTTGGTGTCCACTTTTGCCATTTGATAATACCATAACTTTTGGCTTACTATGTAGTCATATAATATATAATATAAAACTCTTCTTGTTTTAAATTCTCACTGATGGCTAAAACCCCTAAAGATGAAACCCTAGAACTGCCCCTGCTCTTATACCTACCGAAAATCACTGAAATTTTACTTTTTACTTTTACTTCAAATACTTAAGTACATTAAATATCAGAAAATTACTTTTGATACTTAAGTACACTAAATATCAGATACTTTAAGACTTGAGTAATATTCTAAAAGGCAACTTTCGCCTCTAGCAAAGTCTTTTTCTAGTACGATACTTGTACTTTTACTCAAGTATTGCTTTCTAATACTTTATACAACACTGGAAGTTAGAGAGGGAGCTAGAGTAGAAAAAAAGAATCAACACATTGTGCCCTAACAGAGCTGTGAGCTCAGTATTTCTGTCCTCAGTTCACTGTCACTGTAACCTGGTGATAATAAACAGAACCCGCTGTAAAATCCGGGTTATGTCTGTGTTATTAACATGTTATCTCACTAAAACTTTACACCAACACCTTAACTAACACTCATTAGGTTTCAACCATCAGCTGGAGACTTTTAATCTTACTCTGAGCTGTACATATAAAGCTGCAGTAAAAACAGACTTACTGTAAGAGAAAACTCCATGTAACAGCAGAAACAGATTCGGAAGAGTCAGAGTCAGTGTCGAAACCCTGACTGATCTGAGACTGATCTCCATCTGTAACAGGTAGTGTGTGAGCAGCAGGTCAGGATCTTCTCCCTGGGCTCGGTGTCTGCTGCTGAGGAGAAACATCAACATCAGATTTTGAGTGGGAAAAAACATTAAAAAAAAAAAAGATCAGATGAAGGTCTTTTGCCAACTGTTTAATGAGCCGCCATTACGACCCTGCATCTGCCTCAGAATGTTATCTTCATGATCATTTTAATCTCACTGATAGTTTATTGTGTTCAGACGTTTCAAGTCAAATCAAGAAGCTTTTATTGTCATTTTAGCCATATATAGCTGTTACAGTACACAGTGAAATGAGACAACGTTCCTCCAGGATCATGAAGCTACATAAAACAACATGATGCTACATAAAACAAAGACAGAGATAAGGACTTAGTAAGTCTTAGCCACATAAAGTGTATCTGTGCAACCTGGTGTACACAGTGTGAGACACAAGACAAACAAGACAGTGCAGGACAAAAGACAGTGTACAACCCTGTATTCATGCAGGATCACTTTTATTCTGATCAAAACACTTTAGTTTTTATTCCTGTGATTAATGTATAATTAAAATGAATATCCACCCAGAGCCGGATTAAATAAATGGACTACACTAGGCAGGCTGCATTTTTTGGGCCCCCCTCCATCGATGTTATTTATGAATTGAAATCTGAAACTTACCAAAGTTACTAATAAAAGTTAATTCACATTTTACATTGTGTCATTGTTAAGGCAGTAGTACCAGCAAATAACCAAAAGGTGTCAGTAAACTATGTAAACAGAGCAAATAAGTTTATTTGCTCTGTTTACATTTAATCAACACATTTCATTAAGATTTTCTGCAAAATGCAATAGCTTACAACATTTATAAATGTTGTAATTAAGATTTTCTGCAAAATACAATAGCTTACAACATTTATAAATGTTGTAATTAAGAACAAGAAGGCAAACATGACCCTTCACATTCATCAAGACCATTTAGAATCTGTCTAACAATAAATAATAATAAATATAAGGATGGAGGATTTAAACTATGGAAAACTAAAGGTATTCAGACTAATAAAGACTTGTATATGGATGGAATACTTCTTACATTTCAAGAATTATGTGATAAACACCAGATTCCCTCAAAACATTTTTTATTTGGAAATAAAATAAAATAAAATAAAATAAAAATAAATAAAATACTAAAGAAACCATTTAGCATGCATGCTCCACTCAGGCATAATCTTCAGCCTTCCAGCATCACAGGCCTCCATCACAGCAGAAACACGTCTTGACGGCATCATCACAATCTTGTGGAGAAATAATAAAATGTATACATAAGACAGCTGTTTGAGATTTGAACTTGGTTTAGTTCTCATATTGAATTTCAGCCCTATATTATACATTTAATTTATATAGATCTTACATTTGATTTTAATATTCACTTTACTTATTCAGATGTATATGTTTAAATGGAAAACTTACATTTACAGATGCTTTCTCCTGAGTTTTGATGAGGCGTCCTCGATGATGTCTTCAAAATCCAGGGCAGTTGTGAATCCATTTTCAATTGCCAACAGGGCAAAGGCATTCAGTTTTTTCTGTTACTGTTGCTCTCCGGTATGTTTTTACTCGTTTCAACAAAGAAAATGATCTTTCTCCTGAACAGTTTGCAATCGGTAATGTCAGATGACGGCTGCCCGACAGAAACTTTTGCAAAGACCCCCGCTGTCTCTTCTTTTGTTCTTCTTCATTTTTTTTTCTTTTTACGTTTTGCCGCACCCGTAAGGAATCTTCAAAGTCAGCCTATACTACTCAAAACACACCTGCCTGCTATATTTGTTGTCCCGCTCTGTCGTCTGACCGCCGCTGACGTCTCCTCGGACTTAACTGGCTGGCGCCTCTATATAAATACAGTCTATGGTTTAAATAAACATTGTCGCCATTTTTATTTAATTAGAAAATAATGAAATAAATTGTAGATAGGACATTTGTACATTTTATTTTATTTTTATTTTTATTATAATTTATTAGATGGGTGCATTTCATTTGGACTGTCCGTTG